>NC_088368.1:28078352-28105852 GCF_034508935.2 Berghia stephanieae | reverse complement strand
TCCAAGGACTCAACTATGCGCGGAGCGCGAGGCTCGAACCCAGGACCTTCCGATCCGAAAGCGAGTGTCATACCACTAGACCACATAGCCGCACAATATATATATATATATATATATATATATATATATATATATATATATATATATATATATATATATATATATATTACGAAAGGCTATTTACAAATTAATTTAGAATTACAGGGAAGTAGGCCGATTCAAGACATAAGAAGCACAGGTCATCCAAATAAAACAACTATAGATAGAAGATGTCGGGTTTTTGTTTTGAATGGTGAGCGTTTTCAGCAAGAAAGTATTCAGGTCAGAAACCGGGGGCACAATTCTGTGGTAATTTGGAGCGATATCATGGGCACGTAAAACGCTTAAAAGCGAAAACAAACCAACATTTTCGAATACTGAAATGACCTCAATGTGTCACAAGTGCAGTAAAACTCTTAAAAGCGAAAACAAACCAACATTTTGGAATACTGAAATGACCTCAATGTGTCACAAGTGCCGTAAAACGCTTAAAAGCGAAAACAAACCAACATTTTCGAATACTGAAATGATCTGAATGTGTCACAAGCGCCGTAAAAACCTTAACCCTCTCCTTACCAACTATAGGAAAATCGTCACATTCGCTACAATACAACCACCATGTTTCTTATTCAAATTTCTCTTGTACCTCATAACATTTAAAGAAAATGAACAGTGTGTTGTAAAGCATGTTTTGCTACAGAAATTTTTTATCGCAAGAACTTATTGCTATTACGTTTGGGTTTGAGTGATAAAAAATAATCTAATTTTGTGTGAGTTGGGTGTGAAGTTTTGGGGAAAATCATGAAAATGGCTCATTAGGAGAGAGTTAAAAGCCAAAACAAAAAACCAAACAAAAAAAAACAAAAAACAAAAAACAAAAACAAAAAACAAACAAACAAGAAACCAAACCTTTTGGAATACTGAAATGACCTACATGTGTCGTAAGCGCCGTAAAACCCTTAAAAGCAAAAACAAACCAACATTTTGGAATACTTAAATGACCTGCATGTGTCACAAGCGCCGAAAAACCTTCCGTGAAACCCTTAAAAGCAAAAAACATCCAACATTTTGGAAGCCACTCTTCACACAATACCGTTTTAAAGCAATTGATCACATAACACATTTTTAAATGTTTTACTCTTTTAATTTTTTTTTAAACCAGAGAAGCAAGTTGAGATGACCTCTAGTCAGCCAATCACGAAGGAGAACAAGATGTCACGTGCTACAGTCGCCTTGGTCACTATAGGCGTATCTGCCTTTGTATCTCAATTTCCGTTTTTCGTCTACAACGTTGTCCAAACTGTTCTCCTCTATAACGATGCCTTTTTCGAATTTGTATCAGTGGACGTTCCGCTCTGGTTTATAAATCTAATGTTGGTATGTAGAATTGTTTTAAAACGGAGATGAAATCCAAAACTATAAGAAAACATGGGAAGAAATAAACAAATAATAAAAAATAAAAAAGGACCAAAAAAATAAATAAATAAAAAGAACAAAACCCAACAAAAACAAAAACCTAAAAATAAAGAACAAGAGAAAAAGAGAAAAAGCAAACAAACAAAAAACAAAACAAAAACAATTAAAAATTTAATAAAATAAAAAGCTGAACGCATGCCAAAACCTGAGGGTTACTTTGGCTGGTACAAATGATAATTTTAGTATTAATCATAAGTGATGGTGATGGTGATAATGCGGATGATGATGATGATGATGATGATGATGATGATGATGATGATGATGATGATGATGATGATGATGATTCTACTGATCGCTTAGGGGGAGAATTATATATTTTAATAAAACTTATAGAATTTTAAATTTTATATTAAGTACTCTCCAGACCAATCAGGGGTTTTACGTGGTCATTCAGCTTTTACACTCGTAGAATTGCTCAATTGAAGTGTTTTATGGTAATAGAGGACAACTAAAATCGTTGATATTCCTGTTTTATAAAGATTGGTGAAAACGGAACTATTTCATTTGGCTCGTTTAGCTGTCAAAAAGAAGATGACCGTCACTATAAAATTACTGATAAGGAATGAATGAAATAAGTTCCCCTCCCACTTACACTCGACAATAGAAATGAGTGTCAGATATAATTCTGTTTATAGTTTATATACACATGTGCAAAAGTAACTTTACATTTTAATGCGCTAAGTTACTATTGTTTAACTATGTGTTAGAGTCAAGAATTTTTTATAATTTAAAAATTGCATTTATTAAACCAAATGCATGCTTAGTTAAATTGCAATCAGTCAATCACAGTGTAGGGCAACTTGATAATTCGACTTCGGAAATGTCGCAGAGAAGGAATATTTACAAATACCTTCTTCTTCTTCTTCTTCTTCTTCTTCTTCTTCTTCTTCTTCTTCTTCTTCTTCTTCTTCTTCTTCCATTAAGGCCAAAGCTTCAGACTGAAGATTGTATGGCCGATTTTTCAGTAACAGAGGTTTTAGAGGGAAGCAGGGAGCGATTTTTTTGAAGTCATCAGTCGAAAGGGCTTGTTTACAATTGGTTGGTATGGAGTTCCAAAGTCAGATGGTGGAGGGGAAGAAAGAGTAAAGATGATGGTTTGTTCTTGAGTTGGGGATTTCAAAATTAAATTCCGAGTTTCTTGTTTTATTGTTGTTAAGTTTCAAATGGCTAGTTGGAATTTTGAGTTTTCCGTTTTGTGCTTTGTGGAATATGAGGAGTTTGTTGATGGAACGTCTTTCTTGTAGAGGTTTCTATTGGAGATCATATTTGCATAATTGGACAATTTTGTTATTGTCACATAATAAATTTGTCAGGACTTGAGAGTGATATATGAATTTGTTTAGGCTCCAAGTTCTTCTTGGACTACTGTCCGTCACTATGCGATCTATCCTGAAGGATGACTTTGTCCTATATGCTCTGCTAGTTAATCAAGTGAACTTATATTTTCATTAAAAGTTATCTGGTTTCTAACGACAATTGTTCTTACAATATTCTTTGATTTCAATTTTCACTGATTTCCGCTTAAAATGTGGATCCAATCTTTTGCCTTTTTCAAACCTTGCCTCAAAAAGATTCTTGAATTCGTCTATTTCAAATAATAAATGATTTTGTTAAATTCATGAGATTAATGTTTTAAAAATGTATTTTATTCTATTTCCTTCAGATTATTGAGAGCTTGAGTTTTGTGACTCACATGCAAAACTTCTATATCCTGTTCATGCTGAATGGTGCATTTCGACGCGACGTATTCAATATGCTGAAGTGTCGACCATCGAAAGAATAAAAATTCCCGGATTATATTTGTTGACCGTGGAATAATTAAGGATGCTCTGAATGTATTTGTTGACCGTGGAATAATTAAGGATGCTCTGAATGTATTTGTTGACCGTGGAAGAATTAAGGATGCTCTGAATGTATTTGTTGACCGTGGAAGAATTAAGGATGCTCTGAATGTATTTGTTGACCGTGGAAGGAATACGAATACCTTGAATGTATTTATTGACAGTGGAAGGAATACGGATACCCTGAATGTATTTGTTGACCGCGGAAGGAATAAGAATGACCTGGTTTTATTTGCCGACCATCGAAGGAATAACAGAAAAAATTGAGCATCTATATAACGCAATAGGCATGACTGCTGTTAATACTTTTCGACGGAGACAAAAAGCTGTTAACGACCAGATACTCCATTTACTTCTGATTACGATGAGGGAAGATGTCTCGTTCTACATGTTAAATGTTGCTGTTGGTTAGAGAACCCGTGTAAAGCGCATTGAGCACGTCCAGTGGATATTGCATAATACAAATGTTTAAGTATAATACACTCGCTGAGTTGAACAAGACACTGCTTTGCATCCGTTAAATAAAAGATTTAAATCTCGTGTGTGACAACATAACTTACTTCTTTGATTGATTCATAAGTTTGGTCTAATATCGGTTGATTTGCTGGTTCAAAATAGTTTCAGCATCCCCATGCAACCAACCAGTGTCCAATTTCACTTTTGATGAGTCAAAAACTTTTTGACCTTCGATTTGTCACATGACTTGTACTTGGGCAATCATCATCATACGTCATCCATAGAGAGCCCAACAATTAAAAAATACGTGTGACAATAAGTGAAGTATAGATTAGTATGAAGCTGACGTCACTCATGTCTTTGTTATTGCTTTTTGCCATCAATTTTTATGAGTAAATCTCACTAAACTGTATTAACCAGACTATAAATGTTCAAGGTTACTCATAGTTTTCTTTTGTGTGTTGGTCAGTTATACTTTCGGATGGCAATGTTGTGAACTTCTCAGTCAAGCGCATTCTATCTATATGCTGACCCCCCTCCCCTCCTGTCCACCCGCTTGCGTCCTATCCAAAGGGCAGCAAGCAACTGCTATTGTCCGTTTCACGCTGTAAAACAGGTATAAACTCCGTCTCCATGGGCCAAATGGCTCTGAAGGACTTTTGAAAAGAGTGGCAAATGTTATGAGGCGTCCGCAATATCATTTAAAAAATAACAACAAAAAAACAAAATAACAAAAAAACAAACAACAAACCCGTAGGGGTTCAGGAAATAGTTTTCTCGCGGACGCATCCGGTTTTTACTCAAATTATATTTTGACGCGTAATGATATCTTGGCCCTAAAATAGTTCTTACTATCAAATTGTTGAATTTGACAGTCAATTATAGCGGGACAGATTTCAATAAATAACACAAATGTTTATAAGAAATAACATAACTAAGGTCATGAAATAATAAAAGTTTTATTGAATTAATAATAATAATAATAATAATAATAATAATAATAATAATAATAATAATAATAATAATAATAATAATAATAATAAAATAATAATAATAATAATAATAATTATATATATATATATATATATATATATATATATATATATATATATATATATATATATATATATATATATATATACTTTTATCATCAAAACAAAAATGGAAATTCGTTTACAGACATGGCATGCATGAAAATGTATAAACACAAAGTTGAGAATCTATGGCGACAATGTATACATATATATATATATATATATATATATAATATATATATATATATATATATATATATATATATATATATATATATATGCAAACGCACAAAAAGTAAAAATATACAACCAAGAACCAATAGCAACACTTTATATATTAATTTGAGATCGGCCATACCTCTGGCCTTAAGTCCGAACTTGTGTTGAATTATTTTCGAACTTGTCCTCAATGCGCTCCATCCAAAGCCATACTGGGAACTTGAGTGTAAGTTCAAAAATACTTGATATCTATACTAAGATACCCCGTGTTTTACCCATAAATTTCATTTAAAGATCTGAGCAAATGTGTATGAAAGGTGCCAGACAAAGCAAGAAAGAAAAATAATAATAAAATACAAGAAAAAAACCCACCCCCCCCCCCCCCCCAAAAAAAAAAGAAGAAAACAGTCTACCTCGACTGGGAGATCGAACCTCAGACTTTCTGCTTACCGGTCAGATAGGCTACCATTACCTTAATGTAAATGTTGCTGCTCGAAGCTCGTAGAAATAAATAGTATTGTGAAATTGAATGTAAGCTTCAATTTAATATACGAAAACAGAAAAAAAAAGTAGTTTTCGGGTTTCCCCTTTATCAACAAAACAGGATGAATGAAACACTACAGACAAATGAGATAATGTGTTCGTGGCGTTGTTAAGATTCATTACCTTATTATTCATTTAAAACGGTGACATTTGATTGGACGTAACTGACGTTTTATAATAAGTGCACGTCCGATGTACCATTTGCATGGAAATGAGTTGATAAGATTTTGAAAGAAACGAAACAGAGATAAAAAATTAATAATACACAGAACACATCCTCGTCGACTTTTCAGGTGATGACGTATTGTTAAAAGCAATGCGCTCATGTTTAGACACTTATCGGCTTTGTTTAACATTGCTGTTTGTAACGGACGATATGTCCGTTGGGTTGAGAGTATTTTCCATAACAACAATGGGCCCATTACAATATGAGTTATCATACCTGCAAATAAGTACATGTCGATTAAAAGTAAAGAATATTCTAAAGAAAGTTTTTGCTCCGATGAAAGACAAAAATAATAATTAGAAACAAGCTCATGTTTATCTCCAGTTTAAACATGTAGGTACTTTATTATGATTTTAAATGCATGTATATTTATTTTTTTATATTCACCAAATATACAATCACAGTAGGTAAATCGTGGTCTTCTTCAGTCCTCATCCCACAGTGGGTATGAAACTTTTCCATCCTCTTCTGTCATTAGCCAGTCTTTCCATCTCCTGCCAGCGCATTCCAGACCTCTCCAGCTCTACCAGAAAGTCTCTCCTCCATGTTGACCTTGGTCTTCCTTTTTTCCCCCTCTTTCTGGATAGATTCCATTGCAGGGCTGTCCTTGTGAAATTGTCCTTTGGTTTCCTTAATGTGTGTCTTATCCATCTCCATTTTCTTTTGTATAATTGCCTTTCAACCTTCAACGGCTACTTGTGTCCTTGTCTTCTCCACACTTCTTCGTTTTTGATCTTGTCAATCATGATATTTTACTTAAATTGTTATCACACACACACACAAACACGCATAAGCACACAAACACACACACACACACACACACACACACACCGCTAAAAGTGCTCAAAGCGCTTCACAAAGGGTCCCTGACCAACAGCAACAGGTAACATAAAGAACGAGACATTAAGCCTGTTCGGCGATAATACAATTTTTTTCAAAGACAAAGCTGTTAACGGCCAGGTACTCATTTTACACCTGAGTACGAAGAGAGAATGTGAGTAAAGAGTATTTTCCAAGGACTCAAGTATGCGCCGAGCGAGGCTCGAACCCAGGACATTCCGATCCGAAAGCGAGTGTCATACCACAAGACTACATAGACAAACGAGGCCCATTAGTGGGTTCGGATGTCAGACCTGCTTATATGTACACGTCGGTTCCACCCATTGCGTACGTACGTACGTATGTACATATTATTTTTTTGCCTTGTCCTACGACCTCACGACATCCGTATCTATAACTAAAACCCTCCACCCATCAATCCACCCATATAGAAACCTACGTCGTATGTCTTTTTTACCCTCGTCATAATATTCTCCTGTATCCTAAATTATTGCCTTGAAGTGACAAAACACGTTTTTACAATTTTGGTCAGAAAAAAAATGTATTCCAATTATCTTAATAAATATAGACTATTGATGCTGTGCATTTAGCCCTAAAACTCACAACATCCGCCAGCCGGATAAAAAGTACCAATTGACAAAACTATGTGTAACTTTGAACGTTTATTGTCTGATTTTGTGAGAGCTACTCACAAAAACAGCTGGCTGAAAACAATAACAACGAGCTGAGTGACGTCAATTTTGTTCCTTCTCTAATAATGTATAATTTGTGGAAAATTCTCACACTTGACACTGGATGAAGTCTTCATTTTGAGAAATATTTGAAAACAGGTGGCCCACTTGTCGATAACTGCTAGGACTGGAAATTAAATTTATAGACACAAACCGACGTGCACTTATTTTCAGGTCTGATCACCCAATTTATCATGGGCTCATTGTTGTGATGGAAACCTCAAAAAAAAAAATGACACAAAATTTTGTCCATTACCATAATGTTAAACTAGGCCCATAATTGTGTTCAGATGACAGACCTGTAGATATGTACACGTGGACACAAAGATAACACTTTGGGCTACTATTTGTTTGTTATAGTTGAGAATAATTACAACGTTTTACACTACAAGAACTGAAAAATTAATGACTATTTCATATCATTTTAAATCTACATTCACTTTTTGGAGTTGGATCAACATGCACATATTTACAGGTCCGACAACCGAACGCAATTGTGGACTTTATTTAACATTGTTGTAATGGACAATTATTTTATTTTGCGTTGGTTTGAAAGTATTTTTCATGACAACAGAACAGCGAGCCCATAACAATTTGGGTTATCAGACCTGCAAAAAGTACATGTCTTGTTACTATTTATTTTTTATATTGGAGAAGAAATGCAACGTTTTTCACTAGAAGAACTGAAAAATTCCTTTTTGTTTTTTTGTAATCTTAATTCTAAATTCACTTTATTTTAGTGCGGCTATGTGGTCTAGTGGTATGACACTCGCTTTCGGATCGGAAGGTCCTGGGATCGAGCATCGCTCGGCGCATAGTTGAGTCCTTGGAAAAGACTCTTTATATTGCGCAATATAAATTGCATTATTATTATTATTATTATTATTATTATTATTATTATTATTATTATTATTATTATTATTATTATTATTATTATTATTATTACTCACATTCTCTCAATGTACTCATGTGTAAAATGAGAACCTGACCGTTAATAGCGCTGTCTCTGTCCGAAAAAAAAATTATATCATCGCCTAACAGGCGTCATGTCTCGTATTGAAATATTTCTTATTGCCGTTGGTCAGGGACCATTTGTAAAGCGCATTGAGCACGTTTAGTGGATATTGCGAGATATAAAAGCTTATGATTTATAAAGTTGGATCCCTCCCGTCATGATAATACCGTTATTTAAACGGTCAGTTACAAAATGAGGTCCACTTCAATAGGCTTGAACAGTCGTGACGTCACTTCCTTCGTAATGACGCATAAAAGTGTATCAAGAGGAGAAAAAACATTATAAATCTGATCATGTTTTGACTTTTATACATTCTAATCACATGACATGTGAAAAAGTTCTAGCCAGCATGAAGAATAAAAAGTACCGATTTTCTTTGTTTAGAACCAATCTGCTCGTTGCCGGGCGGACGTGACATCAGACTATTGAATCCTTTTGATCGATATTTGGATACTTCCTTAGATTTTGGTCGAAATTTAAAAAAAAAATAGTGTTTTTGTCATAGGAGAGGCGTATATCACAACCCACAATAATACACGTACGTACACCCAAACCACGATAAACGATACATGTAATGTTGTCCCTGAGGGGTTTGCTAATTTTACCAGCCGTATATAAGACGGGACTTGGAGCATCTCCGATGGCCAGAGACAAGAAACAACAACATTCATTTCAACATCTTAAGACCTTCAAACTGAAGGCATATTATACTATATAGATATAAACAACAAGACAATTCGATTATCAGTTGTGAGTATTTTAATGAAACAAAAATTGTTTGTAGCTGTTTAATTTGGTTAATACTTTCAGAAATCTTCCAGATCACATTTTAAACATGTTTATATTGATAGTCGGCGGATCAAAACTCTGAAGTCTCAATTTTAACGATCGGCGGATCAAACTTTGAAGTCTTGATTTTAACTATCAACTGATCAAACCTCTGAAGTTTTGGTTTTAACGATCGGCGGATCAAACCTCTGAAGTCTCGATGTTAACGATCTGCGGATCAACCCTCTGAAGTACACATACGAGCTTTGCGCATCATGCTTTATTTAATTTTGGGCTGATCAGACCTCTGATTGATGCGGAACGTTAAAATCGAGACTTCAGAGGTTTGATCCGCGGACCATCGATATGATATTATATCTTGACATTGAAATAACCTGCCCGATGTTCTTTTTCTCAAGTGCTGAAACTCTCTCCTTACCAGCCATTATCAGGATTTTCCCCAAAACTTCAAACCCAACTAACATAAAAATATATTTTTTATCACTTCGACATTATAGCAGTAAAGTTCTTGCCATACACAATTTCTTTAGTAAAACCTGCTCTACAAAACACTGTTCATTTTCTTTAAATTTTATGATGTACAAAAGAAATCTGAGTAAGAAAAAGGTTGTTTGTATCGCAACGAATGTGACGATTTTCCTATAGTTGGTAAAGAGAGGGTTACATGGTGTCCATTTTATCATAATTGTTTGGTAATTTCCAATCCGGGGGCCAGTCTTGGTAACCCCAACTAGTGTTAGTCACCCCATTCCTCGGTAATTTAAAATTTTGCTAATAAAACTCGACTTTCAAAAAAAAAAATACCAATCGATTAAAATGACCCTGACCTTGGTGAAAGCTCTCAAACCTGGGACTTCGCAGGTCCACCGGCCTCAAACCCCTTCCTGAGAAGACAGGTCATGAGTTATAATGTTATTGTCG
Source organism: Berghia stephanieae (assembly GCF_034508935.2). Taxonomy (NCBI): domain Eukaryota; kingdom Metazoa; phylum Mollusca; class Gastropoda; order Nudibranchia; family Aeolidiidae; genus Berghia; species Berghia stephanieae. Next base: position 28,095,722 of record NC_088368.1, on the reverse strand, counting down.
AAGTATTTACAGGTCTGATTTATTATCATAGACAATAGGGAGGAAAATTGTGATGCCAAAAACTGGTTCCTATTTCATTGGAAGTGTATAACCACTCTTCAAGGACTGTGACGTCATCTGCATACTATCTATACATCCTGTTACTATAATAGTTATGCTACCTTTATGTAACATATTCATTATTGATGATCGTGGGGCTATGTGGTTTCGTTGTATGACACTCGCTTTCGGATGGGAAGGTCCTGGGTTTGAGCCTCGCCCGGCGCATAGTTGAGTCATTGGAAAAGACTCTTTACTCACATTCTCTCATCGTACTCGGGGTGTAAAATGAGTACCTGGCCGTTAACAGCGTTGTCCTTGTCCGAAAAATTGTAAAATCGCCAAGCAGGCGTCATGTCCCGTCCTACATGCTAAATGTTGCTGTTGACCAGGGACCCCTTGTAAAGCGTGGGACGGGACATGATGTCTGTTAGGCGATATTACAATTTTTCGGACAAAGACAACGCTGTTAAAGGACAGGTACCTATTTTACACCTGAGTACGGTGAAAGAATGTGAGTAAAGAGCCTTTTCCAGGGACTCAACTATGCGCCGAGCGCGAGGTTCGAACCCAGGACCGTCCGATCCGAAAGCGAGTGTCATACCACTAGACCACATAGCCGCACTAAACTTTACTAACCAGATTATAAACGTTTAAGGTATACACGTAATTTCGTGTGTTGGTCCGTTATACTTCCGGATGGCAATACTGTACTTATAAACGTGGATGGCAAAAAAACAATAACATAAACCCGAGTGACGTCAACTTAATTATCTCTATAGATAGTTCGAAGATGACGTCACTCAGGTCTTTGTTATTGATTTTTGCCATCCGCGTTTATGAGTAATGCTCACTGAACTGTATTAACCTGACTATAGATAGTATGCAGATGACGTCACTCATGTCTTTGTTATTGTTTTTTGCCATCCGCGTGTATGAGTAATGCTCACTGAACTGTATTAACCTGACTATAAACGTTTATGGATACACACAGTTTTTTGTGTTGTCCGTTATACTTCCGGATGGCAATGTTATGAGCTTCTTAGCCAAGCGCATACTATCTATAAACGTTCATGGATACACACAGTTTTGTGTGTTGGTCCGTTATACTTCTGGATGGCAATATTATGAGCTTCTTAGCCAAGCGCATTCTATCTATATATAGTATGCAGATGACGTCACTCAGGCCTTTGTTATTGTTTTTGCCATCCGCGTTTGTGAGTTGTTCTCACTAAACTGTATTAACCAGACTATAAAAGTTCATGGTTACACAGAGTTTGTGTGTTGGTCCGTTCTACTTCCGGATGGCAATGTTGTGAACTCCTTGGCCAAGCGCATACTATCTATAGACACTGTGCGCTTGGCTAAGAAACTCACAATATTGCTATCCGGGAATATCACAGACCAACTCACAAAACTTTGTAACCTTAAACGTTTATAGATAGTATGCAGATGACGTCACTCAGGCCTTTGTTATTGTTTTTGCCAATGTTGTGAACTCCTTGGCCAAGGAGTTCACAACATTGCCATCCGGAAGTATAACGGACCAACACACAAACTCTGTGTAACCATGAACTTTTATAGTCTGGTTAATACAGTTTAGTGAGAACAACTCACAAACGCGGATGGCAAAAACAATAACAAAGACCAGAGTGACGTCAACTTCATTCTATCTATAGAGATAGAACGAGGTTGACGTACTCAGGTCTTTGTTATTGTATTTTACCATCCATGTTTATGAGTAATTCTCACTAAATTGTATTAACCAGGCTATAGATAGAATGCGCTTGGCCAAGGAGTTCACAACATTGTCATCCAGAAGTATAACGGACCAACACACAAACTCTGTGTAACCATGAACTTTTATAGTCTGGTTAATACAGTTTAGTGAGAACAACTCACAAACGCGGATGGCAAAAACAATAACAAAGGCCTGAGTGACGTCATCTGCATACTATCTATAAACGTTTAAGGTTACAAAGTTTTGTGAGTTGGTCTGTGATATTCCCGGATAGCAATTTTGTGAGTTTCTTAGCCAAGCGCACAGTGTCTATAGATAGTATGCGCTTGGCTAAGAAGCTCATAACATTGCCATCCGGAAGTATAACGGACCAACACACAAACTCTGTGTAACCATGAACTTTTATAGTCTGGTTAATACAGTTTAGTGAGAACAACTCACAAACGCGGATGGCAAAAACAATAACAAAGGCCTGAGTGACGTCATCTGCATACTATCTATAACGTACCAACACACAAAGCTACGTGGAACCTTGAACGTTTATAGATAGTATGCGCTTGGCTAAGAAGCTCATAACATTGCCATCCGGAAGTATAACGGACCAACACACAAAAGTGTGTTTAACCATGAATGTTTATAGTCAGGTTAATACAGTTTAGTGAGCATTACTCATAAACGCGGATGGCAAAAAACAATAACAGACCTGAGTGACGTCAACGTTGAACTATCTATTGTCTGATATAATTTAGTGAGAAGTAGTCACCAAAATGGCTGTCTACAAACAATAACAAAGTGCTGAGTGGCGTCATTTTCGTTCTTTCTATTGAATACGGCCCATGATTTGTTTGTAATTTTGGTGGCCAAGTCCTGTATTTTGACGTAAACTTTTGTTTAGTATCAAGTTGTGAATTTATGGAGGATACAATTAAACCCATTCCTTACCAGCCATTTTCAGAACGTTTCCCAAAATTTCACACCCACCCAACACAAAAATATTTTTTTCTTACTCAAACAGACAAACAACAAATACATTCTAAGCATAATATATAGATAGAATGCGCTTGGCCAAGGAGTTCACAACATTGCCATCCGGAAGTATAACGGACCAACACACAAACTCTGTGTAACCATGAACTTTTATAGTCTGGTTAATACAGTTTAGTGAGAACAACTCACAAACGCGGATGGCAAAAACAACAACAAAGGTCTGAGTGACGTCATCTGCATACTATCTATTGATCAGCAAAATAAACTCTACAACGCAGTGTCACGTTTATATATCTCAAATTAAAAATGTTTTTCTTTAAATTGTGTGATTTACAAAAGAAATCTGAATGATAAAAGTGCTGGTTGGATCGTAACGAATGTGACGATTTTCCTATGGTTGGTAAGGAGATGATTAAACCCAGTTTTTCTGGGTGGGGATCCTGACCTCCCATAGCGGGTAGGGAGGTACATACTGTGTCTTCTATCCCCTTATATCTGTTTTCCAACCTGCTTTCTATCTTTGTCTAGGAATGAAATTACTTGGTTTTTTCCTGGCCCTAGTCGGAGTCCTGGCTGGGAGGGAAACAGTCAAATGCATAGTTATTGTTTTGGGAGATGATATTTTTTCCCTTGTAAATCATCTCTCTGTTATGTATTATTGTATGTGTTATTTTAAATGCATAATGTAAGTATTTGAGTGTGTTCCTCTTTGTTGGATTTTGTGCTTGTGTCCGGATAAGACTTATAGGTTATCTCAAACTAAGTACATTGGTGGTATGCTCTTGGAATCTACATCTGATCCCTATTTGTTCCCAGTTCCCCTTTGTCTTACTTTCTCTTGAGTGCTTTAATTGTAATTCTAGAACTTTTTACTATCCCATTTTCTTCCTTTTTACTGGCGCTGATATAGCCTTAATGTGTTGCAAGCGCCGTAAAACCCTTAAAAACAAAAACAAAACAACAAACCCAGTTTTTCACTGAATTAAATAAGATCATTATGATGTGGAATGATGCGTCAATGAAGTTTTGTGTTTCTATCAATCCAACAGATTACAACTTATCCGGATGAAAACTATAGCAGAGCCCCACGGTGTATGGTGAGTGGATTTCTTAACTTCACATTTTGATTAAACTTGGGAATATAAATTAAACACCAGCTATCCATTAGTTTTAACTCCGCCCTACGGCGTATTCTGTCTTTCTTTATTATGATTATTTGGGACGCAAATACCGAGCTCTATAATGATTAACTTGAGCATATATCTGATGCGAAAAAAACCTCCGGAAAGCTTAGAAGCCTGTAACATTCGGAGCATATCTGATGCAAGTCTATACTTTTACTACATTCAAAACAATTTATTGAAATTTATGTACACACATTTTCAGGTAAATATATATATATATATATATATATATATATATATATATATATATATATAGAAAAATAATATTTTGACGATTGTTTCAATAGAGATATACTACAAATTTCCCATATGGAAGATTTTGACGTAATTCTCAAATTTCGATGTGATCTGTCGATCCTACATTTTGCTTTCTGAAAATGATTCGCCTTTTTCCGTGATCCAATGGAAGCGATCTATATTCAGGTTTTCGTCCTCCCAAGTCATGGATCTCATGATTTGTTGTTGTACAACGATTGGACATTTGTCAAAGAATGTAAACACGCTGCTGTGTTTATAAAACTTGTAAACATACCCATAAGTTACGCTGAGCAAAATGACCAATTGTGATGTTGGATATTTCTCAAACTGTGAACACTTTTAACTATGTAGGTCATTTTGAGCACATATAGATAGTATGAGCTTGTCTAAGAAGCTCATAACATTGCCATCCGGAAGTATAACGGACCAACACACACAACTGTGTGTACCCATGAACGTTTATAGTCAGGTTAAAACAGTTCAGTGAGCATTACTCATAAACGCGGATGGCAAAAAACAATACAAAGACCTGAGTGACGTCATCTTCGAACTATCTATTCCAATACGACCAGTGACCTGGAGAAGTAATATCGATCGCTCCCATTGAGTCTCTACTGTCATGAATAGTGGTTCGATTCCATGCATTTTGCATTTAATCTATCTCTGCTTCCGTGTTGTGCGACTCTTATAAATCATGTTGGACATCACTGTCCAAATGATGTACTGTAATCCATTGGATTCAAGTCAGGGATCATTGGAGGCCATTCATCTTTAAAAATTAAATCGAATGTCATTTTCTCTTAAAAGTAAGACTGTGTAAAGCTACTAGATTGGGAAGTTGTCCCATTAAAAAAATTATGACGACATCATAAGACATCGTCGCCTTGGCATTCCACGAAGGAATATAGATAATTAATCAAACAAGATGTCTGATGTCAACAGGAAAATCGGACTTTTTATTCTTCATACTGACAAGAACATTTTCACTTGCCATGTGATAAGAATATATAAAAGTCAAAACATGATCAGGTTTATAATGTTTTCTCCTCTGAATACACTTTTAAGCTCGTCGGAGAAGTATTTCATACGGGCGCCCGCCATTGTTCCGATAGTTTAGAACCAGTTACTAAGTTACTATGCGTCATTACGAGAAGTGACGTCACGACGGTTGAAACCTATTGAAGACTTTTACTTAAACTTAGCAAGTATTATCTTAAGATCAGGTTCTTGTTGTTGGCAAATTTTTGAATGTTTCTGTTTTCTGCTTCGTCATACCTTTTTTCCATTTCCCCCTCGTACCCTATGTATTTAGTAATGTACACAAAACTTGCTCAAAGCACTTTACAAGGGGTCCCTTGCCAACAACACTTAATATGTATAACGAGAAATGTCGAATGTCCGGTGATGTTACAACTACTAATTAAGTCGTATCTAGGATTTACAAAAAAATTTAAAAAAATGAATTTGACATTTTATATAGTAGAAAAAAAAAACGTAGTCCATCAAAGCCATGAGGCCCATGGAGCCGGAGTTTATCCCGGGTTTTTATAGCGTGAAACGGACAATAAAAATTGTTTGCTACACATTGGATAGGACGCTAGTCTATTGCAAAGTTCTTTCCGCCAGATCTAACAGACCCAGCTACCCGATCACTGCTATGTGTCAGGGGGTCGGGGAAAAAAATCTCAACTTCACCCGGTCCCTTTGAGTCTGAAGCGATTGCTTTACCAACTGAACTATCGGGACGCCCCACTTTCTATATGCCCGGTGATAAATTTGTGACTAATCTTCTCAAATCGATATTATTATTATGCCAGGTTGGTTTAATAAATAAAATGATAATAAAAAATAGCATTTGTATAGCGCCTTACTCCGACCTCATCAGACTCTTAAGATAAATAAAGAAATACATTGAAAAATAAATGATAGCAATTTCAATAAATTATTTAGATACTGAAACTGAATTTTTAGACAAAATGAGTAGGCATCCATTCATTAGTTGACTGAAGTGAAGAATGTATCAATAAAGATGAGAGAACATAGATTAAAATGGTTCGGACATGTAAAGATACGAGAGAGGGAGTACATGGGAAGGAAAGTATTGGATATATATATATATATATATATATATATATATATATATATATATATATATTCTATATATATATATATATATATATATATATATATATATATATATATATATATACACACACACACACAATTAGCGGGATAGAGCAAAGGGACGCCCAAAGACTAGATGGTTGACCTGGTTGTATGGGGTAAAGGACGATATGAAAGAACTGGGCCTGGAGGAAGATGATGCTATGAACCGAGATGCATGGAGTTTTGGTATTCATTATGACGACCCTGCAAAATGCGGGATAAGCTGAAAGAAGAAGAAAGAAGAGTAGTCTTGGGTTAAATATTTTGTTTTATTGAGAAGAAATGATACTGGTAGTCCTTCAAAGCCATGAAGCACAGAGAGTCAGAATTTATCCCTGTTGCTGGAACATGATAAGGACAATAGAAATTGCTTGTTACCATTTGGACAGAGCGCTAAAAAAAATAAGGCGCGAAAACGCCAGAAACAGAGTAAAAAATCTGCCTAACTGGCTTCCTAGCTTCCGGTTTAAAATGGCGTCGTTAATCAAAGGGATCGAAGAATAATTGATTGGAAAATCGTACTTAGCAATTGTAAAATTGTGATTTAAATCACAAAAATATCGTTGTCTTGCATCAGACGTATAGAATTGCTAACGGAATGGCTAATTTTAATTGCGTAAAGTTAGCTGATTTCTCTGTAGACAAAACACACACAAACACACACACAAACATACATATACACACCAACCTACCCTCACACACACAGCCAACCACCAACCCACCCATGTTTTTTTTTTCCTGCTGAATTCAACTTGACTCCGCCCAATATGAGACTCAGACAAGGGAGCTAATAGTCCGAAGGCATAATAATATATTATCATCCCACAAGACCAGGAAGCCGCAAAGAGCCACTAAAATTCAATGTTCCAATACTCTTCTAACAAAATAACATTTACAAATTGCAATATTTTGCATTATAAACCAAACAAAAACTCAATTAACCTAAGGTACGATTGCCTAGACATGCTGACATCAATAATAAATAGCCACAGGGATATACCTACCAGCTATAGTCATGTTGTAAGCAAGAACCAATCAGAAACCCTTATTTTTAATCTAGGCTACCATCACGGTGCGCTCGCTTTACAGCAACAAACACACAACGGTGTTTTCATTTGACCCGACGTGCACTTATTTACAGGTCTGATAACCCAATTCAATATGGGCTCATTGTTGTAATGGAAGTCTCAAAAATGACGCAAAATATGGTTCATTACAACAATGTTAAGTAAACTAGGCCCATTTGAGTTCGGATGTCAGACCTGGTTATATGTATACTTCGAACCAAAACATTCGATAAGAAATATTATGACAAATACATGAATATACACTAAGTATGTTGTATACTGCGATGATTTTCTTGTGCCTGACTGATAAAGGGTGTAGCTAGCTATTATTGAGCCTACCTTTTTATCAGAGCAGTTTATCTCTAGACCAAAGATGTTAGACGGTGTAGATGATAAATGTGATAACGAATATGACCACGATAAAGATTATCTTCGTGTCTTCAGTTGTAGGCGTGTTTGGGTGTGGTCTCTAAACTTAGAGGTTGACAGTATCCCCCCCCCCCCCCCCCCCACCTCTTTTTTTTTGTACCTGTCCAAAACGTACATCTTACGGATCTGTCCGTCTCTTTAATAATACAGGACTTAACCCTTTCCATACGAACGGCAGGAAAATCGTCACATTTGTTTCAAATCAATGAACATTTCTCTTTTCAAATTTGTTTTTTACTTCAAAAGATTTGAAGAAAAATCGTTGTCATAATTATAGATAGATGCGCTTGGCTAAGAAGTTCACAACATTGCCATCCGGAAGTATAACGAAACAACACACAAAACTGTGTATAACCTTGAACGTTTATAGACTGATTAATACAGTTTAGTGAGAATTACTCATAAAAACGGATGGCAAAAAATCAATAATAAATACTCTAGTGACGCCATCTTCGTTCTATCTATAAGAATTTTATGTTGTTATTTCACAACAGCAACGATTAACATGTAGGACGACACATGACGCCATTTAGGCGATATTTAAAAATAAAACTCGGACGCCCCACAGCGTTGTTCACGGCCAGGTAAAAAGTCTTTGCGAGGGACTCAACTATAAGTTCGCCGTTCAGAGCGGGACTCGAACCCAGAACCTTCCGATCCGAAGGCAAGTGTCATACTACTTGACCACATAACCGCACTTTGAAACACAAAAAAAAAATTAAATTAAAGTTAGAAATACAAGAAGAGATGGAAAAAGAAGTAGAGATTAATAGACAACTGAGAGGGCTATCTCACAGTTCTCAGGACGCGAACTCATGACCAGAATTGTGCGGCTATTTGGTCTATTGGTATGACACTCGCTTTTGGATCGAAAGGGTCTTGGGTTCTAGCTTCGCTCGGCGCATAGTTAAGTCCTTAGAAAAAGGCTCTTTACTCACATTCTCTCACCGTATCAGGTGTAAAATGAATACCAGGCCGTTAACAGTGTTGATCTGTCCTAAAAAAATGTAATATCGCCTAATAGGCGGCATGCGTCGTCCCCCTACAAGTTACGTGTTGCTGTTGGCCTGGGACTCCTTGTAAAGCGCTTTGAGACTTCGATTGGATATTGCGCTACACTTAATTTTTGACCAAACTATACAAAAATTATTTATGCATCAACTTGGCCCTTTGTTTGTATATACGATTTTTTGCTGCATTGATTTGATCTGTCGTTTACTTGTATTAACGTTTATATATTTATATTTACAAAAACAATAGACATTAACTCACTCAATCCTATAGATTTTTGCTACTTTTCAAAATTGGAAAAAAATGTATTAAAAATGAGCATGTACATAGATAGTTTATTCAGCTACCATTTACATGTAAAAACTAAAAACATTAGCTTTGATACTACGCCTTTATTTTTGTCTCAGAAAAATGTAATAAATAGGCATGGGGTAAAATTAACCCGGGTAAAGTACGGATATAGTCAGTGTTAGGGTTGAGTGAGTTAAAAAGGTCTTTTTACTTATGCAACCCTTAATGATTATGATATGATATGATATAACTTGAGCTTTACCTTGGGCTTTTATATAGCGCAATATCCACTTAACGTGCTCAACGCGTTTTACAAAGGGTCCCTGATCAACAACAACAACACGTAACATGGAGAACGAGGAATTGACGCCTGTTAGGTGATGATACCATTTTTTCCGACGGAGACAACGCTGTTGGCGGCCAGATACTCATTTTACACTTGAGCACAGTGATAGAATGAGAGTAAAGAGCCTTTTCCAAGGACTCAACTATGCGAACCCAGGACCTTCCGATCATAAAGCGAGTGTCATACCACAAAACCAATAGTTGCACAATGTTATGATATGATATGATATGATATAATATGATATGATATGATATGATATGATATGATATGATATGATATGATATGATATGATATGATATGATATGATATGATATGATTTGATATGATATGATATGATATGATATGATATGATATGATATGATATGATATGATATGATATGATATGATATGATATGAATTATATGGTACGATATGATATGATATGATATGAAAATGATATGATATGATGATATGATATGATATGATATGATATGATATGAATTATATAGTACGATATGATATGATATGATATGAAAATGATATGATATGATATGATATGATATGATATGATATGATATGATATTAAACAAGTTAAACAACACGTTTCCCTGAAGAAAAAAAATACAACAACAACAACAACAACAACAACAACAACAACAACAACAACAACAACAGCAACCACAACAATATATTAGAACCCCCCCCCCCAAAAAAAAAAAACAACAAAAAAACAAAAAACAAAAAAAACAAAAAACAAAAAAAAAACACACACTCCCCAAAAAAACAACATAAAAACAATAACAAAAACAAAACTACACGTCACCAATCACTGCCAAATTTTCATTTTTGTTCATTTTGTATTCTTCCCCCCCCCCCCCCCCCCCCCCCTTCCCACCTTTCTCCAAACAGATATGGGTTCTGCTGTGAACGTCAGAAATGACGTCATTTCGATAACGACCTTCACCTTCTTCCTAGCGTTCCTAGTGCAACCAATCACAGCCCAGATAAGTGTCTGTAAGTAAAATGGAAAATTGAAGACATAATTGACTCATTGAGTCTATCTGACGTGCACTTATTAGCAGGTCTGATAACACAATTCCTTATGGGCTCATTGTTGCAATGGAAATCTCAAATAATGACGAAAAATGTTGCCCATTACAACAATGTTAAACTAGGCCCATAAGTGGGTTCAGATGTCAGACGTGCATATTGTTTTGTAGTGCAGCAGAAGCCATAAAATATAATTTAAAGATAATATTAATGATCCGAAATAAGCCCGTTTGGGACCATAAGGCAATGAAACGATATTCTTTCTACTCAATAAAAACACACAATACTTAAGTCTCATAGTTTTAACTATTAATTTGTATTTCATCATCAATATCAACCGACATTATAAACGTTTTATGACGGCCTGTCATTTATTTGATCTTTTATGACGACTACATTATCATCATCATCATCATCATCATCATCATCATCATCATCATCATCATCATCATCATCATCATCATCATCATCATCATTATTATTATTATTATTATTATTATTATTAATATTATTATTATTATTATTATTATTATTATTATCATCATCATCATCATCATCATCATCATCATCATCATCATTTGTTTTGTTTTTTTTCACCACTGATGTCCACACCATTCTACAGTTCCATTCTGCGTGTCGTCCTGCATCGGTCGTCCGACGGGGCAATATGCCAACTGTTTTAGCTGTCGGCTGTTTGTGTACTGTGTCAACGATATTCTTACCAACGTCCCTTGCAAAGGAATACTGAACTACGACGCCGTGAATGGGGTTTGTAACTACCCCCATCTAGCGATATGCAGGTAACGTTTCTTTCTTATAATAGTATGGCTGTTTGCGTAGCTTTTTTGTAAACTCATAGCCTGAAAAAAAAAAAACAACCCATTGTCCAAAGGGAAATAACTCGCTTTTAAAAACTTAAAGTAACCGAGAGTTATCCTGCTGATCAATCGTCACAAATCAGGTGTTTCTAAGCTATTTGATACACTAGAGCGGATCTACCTACTGCTACGAAAAATTCGTAGGATTACGAAATTTCGGCTCCAATTTCAGAACTTCCTGCGCACTCCTAAGTCGTTAATTAAAACTTATTGAGAAGGAGAATTGATGTCAGACAATATAATTTTAATGATTTAGAGGGACCATTTCACCCCTGTAATGGGAAATTGTTGATAAGTTAATTATATATAGCGAATATTACTTTTGTATCCTAAAAACTACGAATTTTTAAATCTTCAAGTAGTATTGCGATCCGAATGAAAAGAGTAGACAGTAGGCATGGCTTAAACAAATAGTGGGTTACAACATTCAATACATTCAATAGCTCAACCAATGGAATATTTTATTTCTTTGAGTACTTCAAACCACAACTCACCAGGTGTTCACTAATCTATAAATAACGTCAAAAGACAAGTCCTAGTGTCAGACTATAAATAAATAACATAAATAAAAAAAAATAAAATTCCTTTTATTCATCCCCAAGGGGAAATTTGTCTTTAGGGTCTATTCTAAGGGAAGACTGGAATAACCCAGGCGTCAGCCGCAGTGCAGCGCCGCAAAGTGAGCTAGGGCTAAGTGACTTGCTCAAGGCCACACAACGCAGCGGTGGGTGATCGAACTCGTTACCTTTTGGGTACAAAGCAAAGACCGTACCGCTGAGCCACGCTGCCCCTATTAGTTAACTCTCTCCTAATCAGCCATTTTCAGAGTTTTCCCCCAAAACTTCACAATCACCTAACACTAAAATAGATTTTTTCTTACTGGAACAGAAAAGCAACGAGTACATTTTATACATAATAATTTTCAGCAAAATGATCTCAGCAACACAATGTCAAATTTGTAAAGCTATAATGAAAAGAAATAATTTCTTTACATTTTGTGATGTACAAAAGAAATTAGAAAGACAAAATCGTTGGTTCCGTCGTTTACGAATGTGACGATTTTCCCAATAGGTGGTAAGGAGAGGGTTAAAGAAGGCTAGGGTGTGTGTCTCTGTTTAGATAGAATGTTGTGATGTGGATAAAGCCATGGTCAATTTTGATCAAAAATGAGTTTATGTCATAATTGATTAAATCAACCCTTTTTGTACATCTTCGGGAAATATCAAAGCTTAATTTCACTTCTAGATAAATATTTTTACAGTTAGTCAAGTTGAAAAAGTATGGAATTTGAGAAAAGTTGCTGGATACCTTTCCCATACATCTGACCATAACTTAATGAAAAATCACCCGATTTAATTCAAATAAAGATTAAAATGCTTTGGTGAGCATTTTCTGAAAGAAAATGCAAAGAATAAATACAAATCCAAAACTTTCACCTTCCGACTGATTATGTCATGCCCTAACACATGTAATTATTTTTCTTATTTTTTTTTTTCCAATTCCACCAGAACATCAAGCGCTACCACGGCGACAACGTCCATGACCAGCCCTCAGCCCACTTCTATGTCATCCAAAGCATCCATCACATCGGAAACCTCCTTAACTTCACGCTCTTCTCCATCGTCTGACTCCTCCCCTTCGTCAAGATCGTCCCCGCAATCAGCTCAGTCGATGACGTCACAGCGGTCCCCTTTATCTCAGACGTCGCGTTCTTCTGCTACTTCCCAGACTTCTCAGAGTTCTGAATCTTCAGCACAATCGCCATCTTCTCCTCGAAGTATGACATCAATTACCAGTGAGCAGTAAGTATTTTGATTAATTACATGAATATACCAAGCACACGTACATACATGTTGTCATGGGACAGCGTGGCTCAGCGGTATTGTCTTTGCTTCGTACCCGAAAGGTACCGAGTTCAACTACCCGCCGCGCTGTGTGGCCTTGAGCAAGTCACCTAGCCTTAGCTCACTTTGTGGCGCTGCACTGCGGCTGACACCTGGGTTATTCCAGTCTTCCCTTGGAATAGATCTAAAGAATAATTCCCCCTAAGTGATGAATAAAGGGAATTTATTTGCTTATTCTATCTTATTTACTTTCGACAACCATGAGTATACACTTACTTGGAACGTACTGTGTCCAGTTTCAGTCTTGACGGAGAGTTACAAGATTTTACCATTTGAAAGATTGTTAATTTCTATTGATTATGAAGTATTATGGATCTATAAGGGCTTTTAAGGCACACACACACACACACACACACACACACACACACACACACATATATATATATATATATATATATATATATATATATATATATATATATATATATATATATATATATAGAGAGAGAGAGAGAGAGAGAGAGAGAGAGAGAGAGAAGCTCTGGTCATGTTTTGAGCTGATGTTATAAATCAAAGATGACAAAAGCGAACAAGTTTTGCTTTTAAAATCAATTTTTGTTTTAAATGCCGTGTATGACCACCTACTGTATCTTTCAAAACTTTAGATATGGCGTCTCATGGAAGATGCCAGGTATTCAATAACTTTGAATTGAAAGGTCTTCAAAATGTCAACTAAATTCTGAAACAATTTATCATTATTATTGTTGGGCGGATGGGATGGGCTCTTAGTTCTCTTTTCATAAGGTTGGATATTCGATTTGGTTCATATGGGGTGAAACAGCTGGCCAAGGATCAATGCAAGGGATGTTATTACCATTTTTTTTTTAAAATGAGCTTTAATTTTATATAGCCCAATATCCACTAAACGTGCTCAATGACACTCGCTTTCGGATCGGAAGGTCCTGGGTTCGAGCCTCGCTCGGCGCATAGTTGAGTCCTTGGAGAAGGCTCTTTACTCACATTCTCTCACCGAACTCAGGTGTAAAATGAATACCTGGACGTTAACAGCGTTGTCTCTGTCCGAAAAAAATGTAATATCGCCTAACAGGCGTCATGTACCGTTCTACATGTTAAATGTTGCTGTTGGCCAGGGACCCCTTGTAAAGCGCTTTGAGTACGTTTAGTGGATATTGCGCTATATAAAAGCTCAATGTTTTTTAAATGAACTTAATAGCTCTTAACCCCTCCTTACCAACTATAGGAAAATCGTCACATTCGTTACGATACAACTTACATTTTTCTGATTCAAATTTTTATTGTACATCATAAAATTTAAAGAAAATGAAAAGTCTGTTGTATAGCATGTTTTGCTAAAGAAATAATGTATGGCAAGAACTTTACTGCTATTGTATTTAATTTGAGTGATAAAAATATATTTTTGTGTTAGTTGGGTGTGAAGGTTAGGGGAAAATCCTGAAAATGGCTGGTAAGATAAGGAGAGAGTTAAAGAACTTATATTTTGTCTTCTCCTCAGGCCTGTCTATTGTACAACAACGTGCGTGGGACTGAGAGCCGGGTATTTCGCCAGCTGCGATAATTGCACGAAATATTATCAATGTGTCGGAGGAGACACTGGCTTTTATCGAGACTGTGCCCCTGGAACGAGCTTCGACCCCGTGAGACAACAGTGTGATCACACATCCAATGTGGTGTGCGCCACGACCTCTTTGACATCGGCGAGCTCCGAAAATTCGAAAATTTCGTTCAGCTCAGAACGTTCCGTGAGCTCGGAGGCATCAGAGGCATCTGTCACCAGTGGTATAAGCAATTCGTCTCCAAGCTCTGAGAGCAGCGCAGCTCGTGAGTAGAATTTATTTATGGGTGGGGTGATAGGAACATTGGTTATGATGATGAGAATGAGAATATTGTAAAGAAGATGAAGACAAAGAATAATAATAATAATAATAATAATAATAATAATAATAATAATAATAATAATAATAATGATAATAATAATAATAATAATAATAATAATAATAATAATAATAATAATAATAATAATAATAATAATAATAATAATAATAATAATAATAATAATAATAATAATAATAATAATAATAATAATAATAATAATTTTTTAAAAAATAGTTATGATGCTGATGATGATGATGATGATGATGATGATGATGATGATGATGATGATGATGATGATGATGATGATGATAATGGTGATGGTGATGATGATGATGATGGTGGTGGTGGTGTGATGATGATGATGATGATGATGATGATGATGATGATGATGATGATGATGATGATGATGATGATGATGATGATAGTGATGATGAATGATGATGTTATACATTTTTGTTGTTGTTTGTTGATATTCCACGTTTTATCCCGTTCCAGTGTTACATCAGCCCAATCCAACGTCTTCTTCAGAAAAAGAAGAAGAAGAAGAAGAATGGAAGAAGAAAGAGGAGGGGAATAAGGAAGAAAAAGAGAAGAAGAAAAAGAAGAAGAAGATGAAGAGGAGAAGGAGGAGAAGAAGAAGAAGAAGAAGAAGAAGAAGAAGAAGAAGAAGAAGAAGAAGAAGAAGAAGAAGAAGAAGAAGAAGAAGAAGAAGAAGAAGAAGAAGAAGAAAGAAGAAGAAAGAAGAAGAAGAAGAAGAAGGAGAAGAGAAGAAGAAGAAGAAGAAGAAGAAGAAGAAGAAGAAGAAGAAGAAGAAGAAGAAGAAGAAGAAGAAGAAGAAGAAGAACAACAACAACAACAACAACAACAACAAATAACAACAACAGCAAGATTAACTTACAACTTTTTTCACGCTAGCATATT
Organism: Berghia stephanieae; assembly: GCF_034508935.2. Taxonomy (NCBI): domain Eukaryota; kingdom Metazoa; phylum Mollusca; class Gastropoda; order Nudibranchia; family Aeolidiidae; genus Berghia; species Berghia stephanieae. Next base: position 28,079,617 of record NC_088368.1, on the reverse strand, counting down.
ATATTCTTTCCATTTCAGCCGAATGCCTTGATACGTGTGGCGGGCACCCCGACGGAGACTACGCTACCTGTTTCAGTTGCACCAAGTACATCAGGTGTCTGGGAGGAACCACGGAGAATAAAGAGTGTACAAGTCCTTTAGAGTTTAACCCCGTGTACGGTAGTTGTGCTTTGGAGTCAACTTGCGAGTGAGTATGGCTGGCTGGGCAGCAGATGGCGCTGGTGGGAAGTTAGTTTGCGTACTAAAAAAAAACACCAAAAAAAAAACCAAACAAAAATCCCTTTATTAATTAATTAAATTAAGCTTTATATAGCGCAATATCCACTAAATTATGTGCTCAAAGCACTTTACATGGGTCCCTGGTCAACAGCAACATTTAACATGTAGGACGGGACATGACACCTGTTAGGCGATATTACAATTTTCCGGACAAAGAGAACGCTGTTAACGGCCAGGTACTCATTTTACACATGAGTACGGTGAGAGAATGTGAGTAAAAAGTCTTTTCCAAGGAATCAACTATGCGCTGAGCGCGAGGCTCGAACCCAGGACCTTCTGATCCCAAAGCGAGTGTCATACCACAAGACCACATAGCCCATGGGGGAAATATTTCTCTAGGGTCTATTCCAAGGGAAGGCTGAAATAACCCAGGCGTCAGCCGCAAATTAGCGCCGCAAATTGAGCTAGGGCGAGGTGACTTGCTCAAGGCCACATAGCGCAGCAGCGGGTGATCGAACCCGGTGCCTTTCAGGTACGAAGCAAAGACCGAACCGCTGAGCCGCGCTGCCCCTAAGACTTGTAGATTTGTACTAAAGCTGTTGTTTTCTTTTAAAATTTTTAAACGATGGTGGTGGTGATTGTAGTTGTTGATATTACTATGTGGTGGTGATTGTCGTTGTTGATATTACTATGTGGTGGTGATTGTAGTTGTTGATATTACTATGTGGTGGTGATTGTAGTTGTTGATATTACTATGTGGTGGTGATTGTAGTTGTTGATATTACTATGTGGTGGTGATTGTAGTTGTTGATATTACTATGTGGTGGTGATTGTAGTTGTTGATATTACTATGTGGTGGTGATTGTAGTTGTTGATATTACTATGTGGTGGTGATTGTAGTTGTTGATATTACTATGTGGTGGTGATTGTAGTTGTTGATATTACTATGTGGTGGTGATTGTAGTTGTTGATATTACTATGTGGTGGTGATTGTAGTTGTTGATATTACTATGTGGTGGTGATTGTAGTTGTTGATATTACTATGT
>NC_088368.1:28055852-28075852 GCF_034508935.2 Berghia stephanieae | reverse complement strand
ATTTCATTTTTATTTGCGATAGTGTTTTTCTTGTATTTTTCTTTCTTGCTTTGTCCAGCACTGTTTTTTTAATGAGCTTTATATAGCGCAATATCCACTAAATGTGCTCAAAGTGCTTTACAAGGGGTCCCTGGTCAACAACAACATTTAACATGTAGGACGAGACATGCCGCCTGTTAGGCGATATTACAATTTTTCGTAAAAAGACAACGCTGTTAACGGCCAGGTACTCATTTTACACCTGAGTACGGTGAGGGAATGTGAGTAAAAAGCCTTTTTCAAGGACTCAACTACGCGCCGAGCGCGAGGCTCGAACCCAGGACCTTCCGATCCCAAAGCGAATGCCATACCACAAGACCACATAGCCGCACTGTTTCATACACACTTTTTCGGATCTTTTATCTTTCAGCAGTGCCTTCTCGCTAATTGGATTCAGTAGTCTGATGTCACGTCGCCCAGCAACGGCGACCATCGTGGTTCTAAACAAAGAAAATCTGTACTTTTTATTCTTCATGCTGGCTAGAACTTTTCATACGACTTGTGATCAGAATGTGTAAAAGTCAAAACATGATCAGATTTATGTTGTTTTTTTTTCTCCTCTGGATACGTTTTTATACTCGTCGGAGAAATATGTCATAAGAGCGTCCGCCATTGTTCCGATAGTTTAGAGCCAGTAACTCGGTTACCATGCGTCATTACGAGGGAAGTGACGTTACGACTGTTGAAGCGTATTTGTCATTTTTTGAAGATGTTTTGATTTACATTGCAGGTGTGATGGATCTGGAGGAGGTGGGAGAGATATGTGTAGTTCTGGACTATCTTTCGACCCGGAAAACAAGCAGTGTGCCCCTGCAGAAAATGTCAATTGCACGTAAGTAGTGATTCGGATTGAAAAAGACCCATTTAACCGGAGATTATCCCGGATTCTATAGCGCAAACCTGCCGAGTACGACGAACATTTCCTAGAATTACGAAATTTTGGCTCTAATTTCAGAACTTCATGAACATGTTTAAGTCATTAAAACTTATTGATAATAAAAGTTGATGCCAGCTACATAATATTTAGGATTTTTAAAGTGTTATCGATAGATAGTTCGAAGATGACGTCACTCAGGCCTTTGTTATTGTTTTTGCCATCCGCGTTTGTGAGTTGTTCTCACTAAACTGTATTAACCAGTCTATAAAAGTTCATGGTTACACAGTGTGTGTGTGTTGGTCCGTTATACTTCCGGATGGCAATGTTGTGAACTCCTTGGCCAAGCGCATTCTATCTATTCCTTGTAAGGGCAAATTTCTGATCTGTAAAGTTAACTATGCTGACTACAATTTTCAGGTCGGCAGGTTTGATAGCGTGACAATGATAATAGCAATTGCTTGTTACCCTTCCGATGGCCGACATGTTCTAGTTATAGATAGAACGAAGATGACGTCATTCTGGTCTTTGTTATTGGGTTTTGCCATCCGCGTTTATGAGTAATTCTCACTAAACTATATTAACCAGGCTATAGATAGAATACGCTTGGCTAAGAACCTCACAATATTGCCATCCGGAAGTATAACGGACCCACACACAAAACTATGTGTAACCATGAACTTTTATAGTCTTGTTAATACAGTTCAGTGAGTATTTCTCATAAACGCGGATGGCAAAAAAAAACAACATCAAAGGCCTGGATTACGTCAACTTCGTTCTATCTATAAGTTAACGATAGCTACGATCTGTGTCCTACGGTCAGGTCGTAGCCATCGTGAACTTATTAGCCTGACACTGACCAAAAAATGACGTCAAAATGCAAGTCTTTGGCCACAAAAGAAAACAAATCGTGAGTTGTATTCAATAGTTCAACCAATGGGACCACTTGTTTCCATGAACACTACTTACGACAACGCACTAGGCGGTGCAAAAACCAAATAATGACGTCAAAATGCCAGTTGTTTTGGGTTTCAGTCAGTGTCAGGCTATAGATAGTATGCACTTGGCTAAGAAGCTCACAACATTGTCATCCGGAAGTATAATGGACCAACATACACAAATATGTGTAACTATGAACGTTTATTGTCATGTTAATACAGTTTAGTGAGAATAACTCATAAACGCGGATGGCAAAAAATAATAACAAAGACCTGAGTGACGTCAACTTCGAACTATCTATATGTAATACAATACTCTTCAACAGTCGTAACGTCACTTCCTTCCTAATGACGCATGGTAACTTAGTAACATTGGCTCAAAACTATCGGAACAATACGGCGCCCGTATGAAATATTTCTCCGGCGAGCATAAAAGCGTATCCAGAGGATAATAAAACATAAATTTGATCATGTTTTGACTTTTACACATTCTGGTCACAAGACATATGAAAAGTTCTAGCCAGCTTGAAGAATAAAAAGTAATGATTTTCTTTGTTTAGAACCAAGATGGCCGCCGTTGCCGTGACATCAGACTACTGAATCCAATTAACATTTGACACGGGTTTTCGCAACTTTCTATATTCAGTCTCGTGATTTCTTCACACTAAATTCTCTCAGACTATAGAAGGAACAAAACTGACGTCTCTCAGCTTTTTCTTATTGATTTTAACCAGCAACTTTTATTCTCACTAAATCATATCACTCAGACTATAGTGTACGTTTAAGGTTACTCATAGTTTTGTGTGCTGGTACCTTATGTCCGGATGGCAGATGTTGTGAGAAATTTAACTGAGCGCATAGCATCAATAAACTGTTTGTGTATTTGTAAGATTGATATTGATAGAACGTAGTTGACGTCACTCAGGTCTTTGTTATTGTTTTTTGCCATCCGCGTTTATGATTTGAGTAATTCTCACTAAACTGTATTAATCAGACTATGAACTTTCATGTATACACATAGTTTTGTGTGTTCGTCCGATATACTTCCGGATGACAATAATTTGAGCTTCTTATCCAAGCGCATACTATCTATAGGATGGGTAGAAATGTGCATCTTATTTTAAAACATCATCTATCTCGATGCTGTGCGCTTGGCTGAGAAAATCAATTGCCGTTCTGACATAATATAACGGACCAGCACACAAAACTTTATGTAACCTTGAAGGTTTGGTTGATACAGTTTAGTGAGAATTACGCATAAGCATGGATGACAAAAAAAATAAATAATAATAACAAAGACTTAAGTGATGTCAACTTCGTTCTATCTATATATCACTAAATATTGTGAATACGATTCAATAGTCTGATGTCACGCCGCCCGGCAACGGCGGCCATCTTGGTTCTAAACAAAGAAAATCATTACTTTTTATTATTGATGCTGGCTAGAACTTTTCATATGCCTTGTGATCAGAATGTGTAAAAGTCAAGACATGATCAAATTTATGTGTTTTTTTCCCTCTGGATACCCTTTATGCTCGCCGGAGAAATATTTCATACGGGCGTCCGCCATTGTTCTGATAGTTCAGAGCCAGTGTTACTAAGTTACCATGCGTCATTAGGAAGGAAGTGACGTTACGACTGTTGAAGAGTATTGTCCTTCTTACACTGTTCTCTGTCTTGGACACAACTAAACTAAGGGACACGGCCAATCTATGGCAACGCAAACGCATTCCCCAAATATGTAGTCCGTCAGAGCCATTTAGCCCATGGAGCGGGAGTTTATCCCGGTTTCTGTAGCGTGAAACGGACAATAGCAATTGCTTGCTATCCTTTGGATAGGACGCTAGTCTATCGCAAAGTACTTTCCGCCAAACCAAACAGATCCAGCTACCCATTCACTGCTGGGTGAACAGGGGGTTGGGGGGTGTCAGAAAAAAAAATCTCGACCGCACCCGGGATCGATCTCGGTCCCTTTGTGTGTGAAGCGAGTGCTCTACCGACTGAGCTATCGCCCCCCCCCCCCCTCCCTCCCGAAATATGTACCCAGTTCTAATTTAATTCCTTCTATCGGTTTGACAGATTTACCAGTGAGACATCGTTAACATCTCCTACATCAGTGACATCTGAGACCAGCGGCTTCATTCTGTGTGTTCTGGATTGTGCTGGTGCCCCGTCAGGAGATTATGCTGCATGCGACATTTGTCAGGATTTCTTCAGGTAAAACTTAGAATATATTTTATATGCACCATAATATGTAGATAAGGGGGGGGGGGGGGGGGGGGGGGGGGGGGGGAGGGAGTGAAGAGAAGATCCCGATAGCTCAGTCGATAGAGCACTTTCTTCAGATGCAAGTGGAACTCGCTTCAAATTAAAGAAATTAAGGAGCAGGCACCAGTATAAGATAAAGATCTGAACAAGTGTGTATGAAAAAAAAAACCTTCCCAAAAAAAATTCAGTCGAGATAGACTGATTTTTCGGGATGCTTCTTTTTTCTTCTATTTTTCTTTCTTGCTTTGTCTGGCACCTTTCATACACACTTGTTTGTTCAGGACTCACTTCACGTTCTTACCATTGCCAAGCGTATTAGTCTCCATTTATAGATAGTATGCAGATGACGTCACTCAGGCCTTTGTTATTGTTTTTGCCATCCGCGTTTGTGAGTTGTTCTCACTAAACTGTATAGATAGTATGCAGATGACGTCACTCAGGCCTTTGTTATTGTTTTTGCCATCCGCGTTTGTGAGTTGTTCTCACTAAACTGTGTTAACCAGACTATAAAAGTTCATGGTTACACAGAGATTGTGTGTTGGTCCGTTATACTTCCGGATGGCAATGTTGTGAACTCCTTGGCCAAGCGCATTCTATCTATTAACCAGACTATAAAAGTTCATGGTTACACAGAGTTTGTGTGTTGGTCCGTTATACTTCCGGATGGCAATGTTGTGAACTCCTTGGCCAAGCGCATTCTATCTATAATATTCATTATCGTTTACGTCAGTTCAAGATGGAGGAGGGGAGAAGTGTGGTGGATACAATCATATTGTGGAATTATTAGGTGTTCATTTGCCTCTTTAATACATTTAAAAAAAAAAGAATTGAGCTTTTATATAGAGCAATATCCACTAAACGTACTCAAAGCGCTTTACAGAGGGTGCCTGACCAACAACGACACGTAACATAAAGAACTAGACATGACGCCTGTTAGGCAATAATACAATTTTTTTCCGACAGAGACAACACTGTTAAGGGCCATATACTCATTTTACACCTGAGTACGGTGAGATAATGTGAGTAAAGAGACTATTCCAAGGACTCAACTATGCGCCGAGCGAGGCTCGAACCCAGGACCTTCCGATCCGAAAGCGAGTGTCATATCATAAGACAACATAGCCGCATAATAAATATGTAATATCAAGCGATTTGAAGGGGAAAAATGCAACTCTTTTTAAAATGTTGGAGCTGAGATTTATTAATCACAAGATTGTAATGATATATATTTGAAAATCTTAAAAATATGAACCAACTTCAACAAAAAGTTGTTTAATGCAATAATACTACAGTCAGACCTGTGTGGGGTTCCTGACCTCCCATAGTGGGCCGGGGGGGGGGGTACTCACTGTGTCCTCTATCCCCTATAGATAGAATGCGCTTGGCCAAGGAGTTCACAACATTGCCATCCGGAAGTATAACGGACAAACACAAACTCTGTGTAACCATGAACTTTTATAGTCAGGTTAATACAGTTTAGTGAGAACAACTCACAAACGCGGATGGCAAAAACAATAACAAAGGCCTGAGTGACGTCATCTGCATACTATCTATATCTATTTTCCAATTTCCTTTCTGTCTTTGTCTTGGAATGAGATTACTTGCTTTTGCCCCGGCCCTGGCCGTAGTGCTTGGCTGGGAGAGAAACAGTCAAATGCATAGTTATTGTTTTGGGAAATGATGTTTTTTTTCCTTGTAAATCATCTCTCTGTTATTTATTATTATATTTGTTATTTTGAATGTGAAATGTAAGCATTTGAGTGTATTCCTCTTTGTCGGATTTTGTTCCCGTGTCCGGATGAGACTTATAGGTGATCTCAAACTAAGTACATTGGTGGTTTGCTCTTGGAATCTACATCTGATCCCTATTTGTTCCCAGTTTTCCTTTGTCTTACTTTCTCTTGGGTGCTTTAATTGTAATTCTAGAACTTTTTACTATCCCATTTTCTTCCTTTTTACTGGCGCTGATATAACCTCAATGTGTTGCAAGCGCCGTAAAACCCTTAAAATCAAAAACAAAATACCGTCAGATTGGGGCTACTTTGCCTCAAGGTGTGATTTTGCCTTTATCGATTTGGAACATTTTGACCTATTAATTCTCAGGCTCGTTGCGGTTATTTTCCTTGTGAGAGGACTTGCAATTTAATCAAAAGAAATAACTGTCAAAATACTAAATACAATACAAAACAAAACAAAAAAATTTTTAAATAAAACAAAAGGAACAAAAAAAAAAAAAAAAAAAAATAATAAATAAAAATAAAAAGCAAACAAAAAACAACTCAAAAATAAACCCATTTGGTCTTTTGGTGTTTGGCATTTAAAACAGCTAACTGAGCGGGGAAGTTTGAACTACAGTGGCTTACACTTCATGTTGGGCCATACAGAAAAATCAACAGAGGATGTACCAAGTTACACAGACAACGTTGTTTACCAATCTGCCCTCATTAAATGATGGTGGGTACAATATCGAATGAAAATAGTTCTTTCCCCGCGAAATTGCGGACTTTTTACTTGTGTGTTTCTAAAAATATGAATGTCTTGCCTCTCTTTCTAACTCTCCTTACTCAAGATGTGATGGAAGTGACGGGGGATCAAGAGACACTTGTGGCTCGGGTTTGGAATTTAATCCTTATACTAGAGCCTGTGCACCGCCCGAGGAATTCAACTGCACGTGAGTTGTAGTAGTAGAAGTAGTAGTAGTAGTAGTAGTAGTAGTAGTAGTAGTAGTAGTAGTAGTAGTAGTTGTAGTAGTTGTAGTAGTTATGTATAGTAGTATGTTAGTATAGTATGTAGTTAGTAGTATAAGTAGTAGTAAGTAGTAGTTTGTAGTAGTAGTAGTAGTAGTAGGTAGTAGTAGTAGTAGTAGTAGTAGATAGTAGTAAGTAGTATGTAGAGTTAGTAGTTAGTAGTAGTAGTAGTAGTAGTAGTTAAATAGTTAGTATAGTAGAAGTAGTAGTAGTAGTAGTAGTTAGTAGTATAGTAGTAGTAGTAGTAGTAGTAGTAGATAGTATTAGTAGATAGTAGTATAGTATAGTAGTTAGTAGTAGTAGTAGTAGTAGTTATATAGTAGTAGTAGAGTAGTAGTAGTAGTAAAGTAGTAGTAGTAGTAGTAGTTAGTAGTAGTAGTAGTAAGTAGTAGTATAGTAGTAGTAGGTAGTAAGTAGTAGTAGTAAGTAGTAGTAGTAGTAGTAGTAGTAGTAGTATAGTAGTAGTAGTTAGTAGTAGTAGTTATAGTAGTAGTAGAGTAGTAGTAGTAGTAGTTAATAGTAGTAGTAGTAGTAGTAGTAGTATGTAGTATGTAGTATAGTATAGAAGTAGTAGTAGTAGTAGTGTAGTATATGTAGTAGTAGTAGTAGTAGTAGTAGTAGTAGTAGTAGTAGTAGTAAGTAGTAGTAGTAGTAGTAGTTAGTAGTTAGTAGTAGTAGTAGTAGTAGTAGTAGTAGTATGTAGTAGTAGATAGTAGTAGTAGTAAGTAGTAGTAGAGTAGTATAGTAGTAGTAGTAGTAGTAGTAGTAGAAGTTAGTAGTAGTAGTTAGTATAGTAGTAGTAGTAGTAGTAGTTAAGTAGTAGTGTAGTAGTAGTGTATAGTAGTAGTAGTAGTAGTAGTATTTGTGTAGTATAGTAGTAGTAGTAGTAGTAAGTAGTAGTGTAGTAGTAGTAGTAGTAGTAGTAGTAGTAGTAGTTAGTAGTAGTAGTAGTAGATAGTAAGTAGTAGTAGTAGTAGTAGTAGAAGTAGTAGTATAGTAGTAGAAGTTAGTAGTAGAGTAGTGTGTAGTAGTAGTAGTAGTAGTAGTAGTAGTAGTAGTAGTAGAGTAGTAGTAGTAGTAGATAGTAGTAGTAGTAGTAGTAGTAGTAGTAGTAGTGTAGTAGTAGTAGTAGTAGTGTATGTAGTAGTAGTAGTAGTGTAGTAGTATAGTAGTAGTAGTAGTAGTAGTAGTAGAGTAGTAGTAGTAGTAGTGTGAGTAGTATAGTAGGTGTATATAGTAGTAGTATAGTAGTAGTAGTGTAGTTGATATAGTAGTAGATAGTAGTTAGTAATAATGAGTAGTAAGGTAGTAATGTAGTGTAGTAGTATATATGAGAGTATAGTATAGTGTAGTGTAGGATAGTAGAGTAGTTGTGATGTTGAGTATGGGGTGGTGGTAGTAGAAGACAGAGGTAAATGTATTGGTAGGTACTGATTTTAATGCATTTTGTCATTTACTGCTATGCAGAAAAGAAAATAAATAAACAACAACAACAAAATAGAAACCAAAAAATACAAAATACCCCAAACCCCCCCACCCCCCCCCCCCCCCCAAAAAAAAAAAAAAAAATCCCAACAAGATAATCTAAAAAAAACAACAACAACAACACCAACAAAAAAAAAAAAAAACAAACAAAAAAAAAAAAAAAAAACCCACAACAAAACCATCAGTCGTATTTATCATTTAAAAAACCTGTTTATTCATTCATTCATCCAGATTCACTTCGCCTTCATCCCGGTCGTCACCAAGGTAACGAATCAAATAGATATGTACTGTAGAATTGTGCATCTCAAAATAATGCTTTGTGTGGATTCACATCCTAAAAAAACAATCCAAATTTTCTCTGATGCTATTCAAGGCATCTATTTAAGGCATCGTATTTGATCTGGTATTATTACAAAATTCGTCACTATTAATTTGCTACTCCTGAGTCATTCATAACTGTGTAGTTATGTGTTTTAAGTGCCTTTACAAAGAATACAGCGCAGAATCTAGCGATTATTTATATTTTCAGAACATCTTGTTAATTAATCAATAAATTGGTGGATTAATTGATTAATTGATAGATTAATTATTTATATCTAGTCATTTCTGTTTTTTTTTTTTTTTGGTTTTAAGATGCCGATGTATTATTAAATGTCGACTCTGTGTTTGTTAGTCCATATATTATGTATGCCTATGTGTGCCTTTGTGTGAGTATGTTTGGAATTGTGTGTTTGTATAGATAGAATGAAGTTGACGTCACTTGGGTCTTTGTTATTGTTTTTTGCCATTCGAGTTTATGCGTAATTCTCACTAAAATGTATTAACCAGACTATAAACGTTTAAGGTTACACATTGTTTTGTGTGTTGGACCGTTATACTTTCGGATGGCAATGTTGTGAGCTTCTTAGCCAAGCGCACATTATCTATTGATACAGTGCGCTTGGCTAAGAAACTCACAACATTGCCATATGGAAATATATCGAACCAACACACAAAACTATTTGTCATAGTGAACGTTAAATTCTGGTTAATACAGTTTAGTGAGAACTACTCATAAACACGGTTGGCAAAAAAAAACCAAAACAAAAAAAAAACAAAAAAAAAAAAAAAAACCAACAAAACAAATAAACAAACCCAATAACAAAGTCCTGAGTGACGTCAACTTCGTTCTATCTCTACCGTGTTCCAAAAGTTCTATCACACCCAAAACAAAGTGAATATTTTTACCATGTGAATAGGATTCCATAGTCGTAACGTCACTTCCTTCCTTATGACGCATGGTAACTTAGTAACACTTGCTCTAGACTATCGGAAAAATGGCGGACGCCTGTATTAAATATTTCACCGGCGAGCATAAAAGCGAATCCAGAGGAAAAAACCCCCATAAATTTGATCATGTTTTGACTTTTACACATTCTGGTCAAAAGACATATGAAAAGTTCTAGCCACCTTGAAGAATAAAAAGTAATGATTTTCTTTGTTTAGAACCAAGATGGCCGCCGTTGCCGGGTGGCGTGATATCAGACTACTGAATCCGCTCACGGATGGCACGTATATCTTGAAGAAAACTATTGTAATGTGTCAAAGAGACGTGTCAGACCACAACATTACAAGTGTGTACCCTAAGTTTGCTCATAATCAAAGCTTTCCGTTTTAGTTTTTGGTTGTAACCGCATGTGTTTCGTTGATTCCTACTGAACGTAATCGTTTGTTTAGGATTGATTCATGCTGGATTATCATTTTCGGTCAGTTGCAAGGCATTTTTTAAAATGTTTGTCGAAAAAGTGTGTGACATTTAAATAAACGTTTAAATGAATCTGTATCAGCGATACATTCTATGTGGTCGCCCGAAGGTGAAAACTTCTCGCCATTGTGAATTGGATTCATTAGTTCGATGTCACCTCCGCCCAGCAACGAGCAGGTTCTAAACAAAGAGAATTGGTACTTTTTATTCTTCATGCTGGCTAGAACGTTTCATATGTCATGTGATCAGAATGTATAAAAGTCAAAACATGATCATATTTATATGTTTTTCTCCTCTGGATACACTTTTATGCTCCTCGGAGAAGTATTTCATAAGGGCGTCCACCATTGTTCCAATAGTTTAGAACCAGTTACTAAGTTACTATGTGTCATTACGAGGGAAGTGACGTCACAACTGTTGAGGCCTATTACTACGTTCAAAACCCATTTATCAGTGAGTAGCAGCACACGATCATCTCAATTTGCTGGAGTATCGCGTCGAATGATTCTAAGACTTTTACTGGATCGTGAAATGTGTCCTCATCGAACTGTTCCAATGCGGATTATCAAGATATATTGCCTTTCCATGTGCTCAAGGTCATTGGTCACATTGCAAAATGTGTTCAAAGTGACCAACATTGTGAAAAGTGTTCACAGTTTTTGAACTATCTAACATCACGATTGGTCATGTTGTTCAGCTTGACACATGGGTATGTTAACAACTTTCATAACACAAAGCAGCGTGTTTACATTTACTAAGAAATATCCAAACCTTGGACAGCTACAAATCATGTCATTGATGACTTTGTTGGACGATAACATGAATTTAAATCGCTCCCATTAGCATTCTTACACCAGTGGACTTACAAAATCGCATGGCCAGGACCATCTCAAATGACGAACAGGAATAATCTTCTCTGTACAGACAATCAATGTTCTAAGATGCCCTTCAAGATCTCTATACTTTAATCCAATCGAAGGGAGCACTTCCGTAGTGTCACATCACTTTTATTATATTCCTTAATCTTTTAGCCATTATGGACTTTCAATTAGTTGCAATGACCAATAAATATTACTATTTAATATGTTTCATTTTTATAAGTGGTGTGACTTTTCTAATTTAAAAAACAATTTGCTGAGTCGGTTGTCGTTTACTACTCCGGCCGACGCCATTATTATTTGCTGTGTTTCATATCAGTTTCGATATTGCAAGCGATTACAAACATTGTTTCATCAGGTATCTTTAGTGATGGTTGATGGGGGTTCGGGGGATCTCACCCCGAAAAAATAAGGGGGGGGGGGGGGGGGTTCGGGGGAGTCTCCCCCAGATAATGGCAAAATAAAAATAAAATCTATCTTTATGCGCGCTGTGAAACTACGGAAGTCCTTCCCAATCGAACATCTTCATCTTTGGGATGAGCTTGATAGGATGATAAGGAAAATGCCACGCACATTCCATCACGAACATGGCAAGACCTTGGGGGAAAATGGGCAAGAAATTCCCCAGACAACAACAATCCTGAGTCTCCGATGTGCATATTATTATTATGTAATTCAAGTTTCCGGGGGTCACATCATATCATATCATATTATTATACTAATCAAACTTGAACACGAGATCCCATCAGGTCAGTCTGAATAAAGTTATCTCCCTTAACATAGCTGATGAGTATGTGTATGAGTATGAGTTCATCGTAGAGGGCTGGTGGCCCGTTGATGGTCTTTGGATGGCGTTAATAGGATTCAATAGTCTGATATCACGTCCGCCCAGCAACCAGCAGCTTGGTTCTAAACAAAGAAAATCGGTACTTTTTATTCTTCATGCTGGCTAGAACTTTTTCGCATGACATTTGATCAGAATGTATAAAATTCAAAACATGATCAGATTTATAATGTTTTTCTCCTCTGGATACACTTTTATGCTCGTCGGAGAAGTATTTCATAAGGGCGTCCGCCATTGTTCCGATAGTTTAGTCAGTTACTAAGTTACTCTGCGTCATTACGGGGGAAGTGACGTCACGAATGTTGAAGCGTATTTGTGTTTTATTTAATAACAAACAAGTTTGTACTGGTAAATACAAATTTTAACGAAAATGAACGGTGTGATAGAAATCTTGGAACAGGGTATAAATACTATCTAGTCCTTATCATAGTGTCCTTTGTCTTACGCACTTCATGTTATTTCTCAGTTTTTTTGTTTGTTGATAGTGTAGTGATTTGTGATAATTAATGATAAAGATAGTGATGATGATGATAATTATTAGATAATGATAATGACAATAATAGTTATGATAACAATGGTAATGATAAAATAATCAATAATAATAATAATTATTATTATTATTGTTATAGTTAGTATTATTGTAAGTATTATTATTATTATTGTTGGTATTAGCAGTATTATTGTTGGTATTCTCTAATTTTTATTGTTAGTATTATCATTTTTATTCCTATTATCATTATTATTATTATTATTATTATTTATTATTATTATTATTATTATTATTATTATTATTATTATTATTATTATTATTATTATTATTTTATTATTATTATCATTATTATTATTACTATTATTATTGTTGTTATTGTTATTCTTCTTCTTCTTATATTATTATTATTATTATTATCATCATCATCATCATCATCATCATCATCATCATCATCATCATCATCATCATCATCATCATCATCACTATCATTATCACTATTATAATTACCGTTTTCGCTGTTATTGTTATTATTATCATTTTTATTATTATTACTATCATTATTATTATTATTATTATTATTATTATTATTATTATTATTATTATTATTATTATTATTATTATTATTATTATTATTATTATCATTACGATAATCCCTAAAATGATTTCCTTCCAACCAGAGGCCCCTCGGAAACCAGTCTCTACTCACCAACGAGTGACCAATCGGAAACATCAGGCACCTCCCCTTCATCTCGATCGTCCCAAACATCTCCTAGCAGTGAAGGTATATTCTGCGTCTCGTCGTGTGCCAATAATATACCTTTCGGAGATTGGCCTTCGTGTGATTCGTGCATGTATTACTACAGGTACCCCTTGACTTTTATATATTATTCTTTCCTTTGTTATCGTTTTATTTAGTCACTCAGTAGTCGTAGTTGTCGTCGTCATCATCATCATCATCATCATCATCATCATCATCATCATCATCACCATCATCATCATCATAAATAATATACCTTTCGGCGATTGGCCTTCGGGTGATTCATGCATGTATTACTATAGGTAACCCTTGACTTTTATCTTATCCTTTCCTTTGTTATCGTTTTATTTAGTCATCTCAGTAGTCGTAGTCGTCGTCGTCGTCATCATCATCATCATCATCATCATCAATATCATTATCATCGTGATTGCCAACATCGTCGTCGTCGTCGTCGTCATCATCATCATCATCATCATCATCATCATCATCATAATCATCATCATCATCATCATCATCATCATCATCATCTTCATCATCATCAACAGCAGCAGCAGCAGCAGCAGAATTATCATTATCAATATCATAATCATCATCATTACCATCATCATCATCATCATTATCATCCCATCATCATCATCGTCATCCTCCTCCTCCTCCTCCTCCTCCTCTTCCTTCTCCTCTTCCTTTTCCTCCTCACCATCATCATCATCATCATCATTATCATCATCATCATCATCATCTCCACCATTATCTTTCATCGTACCATCTCTACTTTGTCTTTTTACCAGGTGCGACGGAATTGGTGGTGGAGATAAAAAGGCATGTAGTGCAACGTTGGAGTTTGATCCAGTCACTCAACAATGCGCCCCAGAGAATGTGGTGGATTGCCAGTAAGTCAATACTAATAACATGACAACTGTCGCTTTATAACATCAAGAGATAAAGTGAGTAGGAAAGTGCCAGAGGACAATAATAGAGAATAAAAAATTCGCGGCGGTGATGGGGTTTTGAACCAGCGATTGTGCGGCTATGTGGTCTAGTGATATGACACTCGCTTTCGGATCGGAAAGTCCTGGGTTCGAGCCTCGCGCTCGGCGCATAGTTGAGTCCTTGGAAAAGGTTCTTTACTCACATTCTTTCACCGTGCTCAGGTGTAAAATGAGTACCTGGCCGTTAACAGCGTTGTCTTTGTCCGAAAAATTGTTATATCGCCTAACAGGCGTCATGTCCTGTCCTACATGTTAAATGTTGCTGTTGAGCAGGGACCCCTTGTAAAGCGCTTTGAGCACATTTAGTGGCTATTGCTCTATATAAAATCTCAATTTAAAGCTCAATTTAGACTTTACTGGTACGACAAATCCGCCTGGCCGGGGAGAGCGTGACTCTACCGTATGAGCTATCCACGATCCCCAAAAAAGATCGTCTCTAACCCTAGTCATTATTAGAGCTTTATAACGGTGCTTTATTTGGGCTGACGTATAATTAGTTCTTTTAATTAAGTGTATGATACTATACGATTCTTTCATCTCTTTGTATTTATTAAACGAGTTATTTATATCGTGACCTATAACACTACGAGCTTGCGAGTATGTTGTCGTTGTCGTTGTTATTATCACGATTAAAATATAACGAGTTTGATGAATACAAAGTAAACAATGCGTTTATTCTATTGCTCCAAGTAAGATTATTAGATATTTTGTAACCTAATGGTATGTTATCAGTACTTCTATTCACCATAATTTGTATATTTCTCCTTCTGCTTGAATCACCCATAAGAAAAAAAACCCGTTGGATTTGTAGTCATGCACCCCAAAAGATTATTTTTAATTAGACGTCTACACAATCAGCTGTCTTTTACATCTAGACCGGGTCTAGATAATTTCACACCACTAAAATGTGCGTAAATATTCTGCAATCGTTCTGTAGGTTAACGGCCTAGTTCTCATTTTACACTTGAGTACTGTGAATGTGAATAAATATCCTTTTCCATGGACTCATCTCTCTGAGCGGTAGTCGAACCCTGGACCTTCTGCACCGAAGGCGAGAGTCATACCAAAAGACCACATTATAGTCGCACAATTACACGAAAGCCATATTAATTTTTTTTTTAAAATTATATATTCTTTTCTCAGGGCAACTTCCCCTTCATCGCCAAGTTCGGCCTCCAGCGAGTCATCGGACTCCAGCCCATCTTCGCGATCGTCTCCGGCCTCACCCTCCAGCCAGACAAGCCGGACTTCCCCATTGTCTGCAACCAGCGAATCCGTCTTCTGTGTTCTGTCGTGTGCCAATCTTCCCATGGGCGACTACGCAGCCTGTGACAGCTGTACTAGTTTTTACAGGTTTGTACACACTTTATTTAGACTATGGGAGGTGACAATAAATAGCTCAGTTTGTAGGGTACTCGTTTCTCTCGCAAAGGAATCGAGATCGATCCCGGGTGTAATCAAGATTATATTTTCTGGCCACCCAGTGGTGTTTGAGTATAGATAGTATGCGCTTGGCTTAGAAGCTCATAACATTGCCATCCGGAAGTATAACTGGCCAACACACAAAACTGTGTATCCGTGAACGTTTATAGTCAGGTTAATACAGTTCAGTGAGCACTACTCATAAACGCGGATGGCAAAAAACAATAATAGAGACCTGTTTGACGTCATCTTCGAACTATCTATTGGATCTGTTAGATCTATCAGGAGTGCGCTATCTATAGGATAGCGAACAATTGCTGTTGTACGCTACACAAACTGGGAATATTCCTGCGCCATGTGTCTGATGGCTGTGATGGACTCCTTTCTTTTGCATTTTAGATTAAGTGCACTCATACTAGATAGAAAAAGTATAATTCTATGAAAGGATTAACCCCCCCCCCCCAAAAAAAAAAAAAGCCAACAACAAAAAAACCATGAAAACATAAATACAGTCTGCAGTCAATCTGTTTTTTTTTTCTTCTTTTTAGTAATGTAATGTTTTCATGTTTTTTTGTTTTTGTTTTTTGGCTGAAAAAGGGTTTTGAGTCTGGAACGTTCCGTGATTGGTATTGTCTTCTTCTTTTGAAACATGTTATATTCATTTTTACTTATTACTTTTTACGGTCAACAGCTACTAGCAGCTTAGTATTACTTATAATTCTCTTCTAATAATATCGGTTTTTAGACTATGGAGAATGTCAACAATTTTTTATACTATCTTGGGTCAAGAATAGAGGCAAATGGATAATCGACTCTTGATATCCAAAGTGGGATAGCACTTGCCCAATAAAATTGACACAAATGTCGACATTATGGAAAAGTGAAAGCATTCAACAGCATTATTTGGATGTGAATCATGAACAATTTCAAAATAAAAACAGAACCCCCCCCAAAAAAAAAAAAAAAAAAAAACAAAAAAAAAAAAAACAAACAAACCATGAGAACAAAATCACTGCATTTGAAATGAAATTCTCCGCAATCCCTGGACAGCAAAATAAACTAACCAAAATGTGAAAGAGCCCCTGGGCATTAGGAGCCGTATCTCATTAAATGATACAGAAACTAAAATTTGCTTTAAATGGACGGGACAAGAAACATGGCACTCTTCAAAATAATTTCTAGAGGGCAAGGTGGAGAGTAAAAGAGGGAGAGGCAGACCAAGAAGAAGATGGTCACAAGACATAAGCGAATCGATGAATAAGCCAGTGACTGAATGTGGAAGGATGGCCCAGGACAGAAACTTGTTTTGGTTGGCAGTTACGGAGGCCACGTCCAGGATGGATAAGCCATGAATGGTGATGATCATGAGACGACCTGTGTTATTGTGCAAAATGCCTAAACATCTCAAAGCAAGGATAGTCTGCTATTTTTGCTTTAGCTTTGATATTTATTGATTCACATGTCTCGTAACTCTCTCCTTACCGATCCTTTTCAGTATTTTCCCAAAATGGCAGGCTTACCCAGCAGAAAAAAATGATTTTTAAACTCAAACAATCTTTCTACAAAACAACTTTATGTTCTTATTAATTAAAGAAAGATCATTGTGATGTACAACATAAATCTGAATAACAACAAAAGATGTATATTATGTCGTACTGTAGGTGATAAGGAGAGGGTTCAGCTATTATAAGGATACTTCATACAGTTTGTGATCACACAATTCAATGCCTTTGTAAACAGCTTGGAGAACGTTTAGTTGATATTGCGCTATTTAAAAGTGCAAGTTAAAAAAATTATTAATGTACAAGGGTAGGATGAAAAGTCTTCACGCCGCTCTAGTATAATTTAGACTGTTCAAATGCCATCACACGAGTCACGATAAAATTAGATTCAGCCGTTCATGAATGTTTACGGATGCACACACATTTCGCTGCAGTAAGGAAATCAATCACAGGCAGCTGTCTGATGTATAATTCATTCCAAGTGAATTCTTCCACCGTCACTACTATGATCTAAATCTGAGAGTGTCGGTAGCGCTAATCTGATGTAATTCTGAGAGTGTCTGTAGCTCTTATTAATGTTATGATCTAAATCTGAGAGTGTCTGTAGCTCTAATTAATATTATGATCTAAATCTGAGAGTGTCTGTAGCTCTAATTAATATTATGATCTAAATCTGAGAATGTCAGTTCCGCCCTAAATCCCTTGAAGACTAGCAAACATGATCGGCCAAGGGAAGCCGTCCGGAGGTCATCTAAAGCATTCTCAAACCATCCGGAGGCCCTCAGACTAGTAAGAAACTTTCCAAAAGTGTTCCTCCTTCCGAAAGATCATCAAATTACGGCAGACGGCTCCGGACGGCAATATGTAGGACCCAACATGATCTTCTTATAATGTGTTGTTATTTGTTTAATGACAGGTGTATCAACGGTGAGGCTAGACGAGACTGCTCTTCCCCGCTGGTGTTTAATCCCGAATCCAGACAGTGTGACGTAGACGTCAATGTCACTTGCGCGTGAGTTATAATTATCTTTACTCATAATATCTGTAGGTAACTCACCACTACCATCATCATCATCATCATCATCATCATCATCATCATCATCATCATCATCATCATCATCATCCTCATCATCCTCATCATCATCATCCTCATCTTCATCATCATCTTCATCATCATCCTCATCATCATCCTCGTCCTCCTCATCATCATCATCATCCTCATCCTCATCATGATCATCATCCCCATCATGATCATCATCATCATCATCCTCATCATCATCATCATCATCATCATCATCATCATCATCCCCATCATGATCATCATCATCATCATCCTCATCCTCATCATGATCATCATCATCATCCTCATCATGATCATCATCATCATCATCGTCATCCTCATCATGATCATCATGATCATCATTATCATCATCATCATCATCATCATCATCATCATCATCATCATCATCATCATCATCATCATCTTCATCCTCATCATGATCATCATCATCATCATCCTCATCATGATCATCATCATCATCATCATCCTCATCATGATCATCATCATCATCATCCTCATCATCATCCTCATCATCATCAATAATTCGTCATCGTCATCATCATCAATATCATCATCACAACCACCAACTCCACCACCATCACTAACACCATCACTACCATCACTATCACCAACAACGTATACCACCACAACCACCGACACCACCACCACCACTAACACCACCACCACCACTAACACCACCACCACCACGAACACCACCACCACCACCACCAACACCACCAACAACACCAACACCACCAACACCACCCCACCACTACCAACAAAGTCACAACCACCATCAGCCTTCTAACCATTTCTACACCGTCCATCAATCCCCAGCACCACATCCGCCCAGTCTCCATCATCCGCGACATCACTACAATCTCAAACCTCCGAGCCATCAGAAGTCTCCGACAGATCTCAAACGTCAGATCAATCCGCCAGATCTCTTACGTCCCTCTCGTCCGATTCAAGTCCCATATCAGAATCCAGCCCAGGCTCAAATTCCTCTGAGCCCAGCGAGACGAGTGAACCGTCCGACCAGTCTGACGTCTCGCATACCTCTGAGGCAATTGTCTGTGTCACTAGCTGTGCTGGTGTTCCAATGGGCGACTACCTCTCGTGTTCAGACTGTACAATGTTCTATAGGTAAGCTAAAATCTCTTGTCAAATAACAGAATTGGTAATTGGAAATTCAATGTTAATTTATGTTTTATATTGGCAATTGGATTCAATAGTCTGATGTCACGTCTGCCCAGCAACGAGTAGCTTAGTTCTAAACAAATAAAATCGGTATATTTTTTTATTCTTCATGCTGGCTAGGACTTGTTCATATGTCATGTGATAAGAATGTATAAAAATCAAAACATGATCAGATTTATGTGTTTCTCCTCTGGATACACTGTTACGCTCGTCGGAGAAGTATTTCATACGGGCGTCCGCCATTTTCCCAATAGGTTAGAACCAGTTGCTAGGTTACTATGCGTCATTAGGAGGGAAGTGACGTCACGACTGTTGAAGCCTATTGACTATAAATAAACATCAGAATTGAAATGATTCTATGAGTAAGTTAAAAATTGAAGACTGTTAAATCGTAGAAATATCCGAAGCCGTTGGAATATTGTTTACACATGTGTTGTCCTAAATATGTGCATGTTGGACACAACTATAGGTGACACAATAGGAAAGAAAAGTGTAATGTTAAACAACGGGTTCCTAGTTCATTGGAAGTGTTAAACCACCCTTAACTTGAGCTTTTATATAGCGCATTATCCACTACACGTGCTCAAAGCGCTTTACAAGGGGTCCCTGGCCAACAGCAACACATAACATGTAGGACGAGACATGACGCCTGTCAGGCGATATTACAAATTTTTGGGACAGAGACAACGCTGTTAACGGTCAGGTATTCATTTTACACCTGAGTACGGTGAGAGAATGTGAGTAAAGAGCCTTCTCCAAGGAC
>NC_088368.1:28025852-28050852 GCF_034508935.2 Berghia stephanieae | reverse complement strand
TTTCCCCCAAATAGTTGAAGCGATACAAATCCATTATACATCCTTCGTTTTATATGGTTGCGAGAGCTTGACACTTGTCAACTGAGTTCTCAAAGAGGTTAATGGCCTTCGAGAATGAATGTCATAACTTGTAAAGACCAAAGGACGAATGAATATGAGCTCAATGAAAAAAGAAAAAAATTGAGCTTTTATATAGCGCTATATCCACTAAACGTGCTCAAAGGCGATATTACATTTTTTTTCGGACAGAGACAACGCTGTTTACGGCCAGGTACTCATTTTACACGTGAGTACGGTGAGAGAATGTGAGTAAAGAGCATTTTCCAAGGACTCAACTATGCGCCGAGGTCGACAAAACAAGAACTTGGTCGACAATATTGAAGAATGGACAAGGATGGACTGTCACCACTCTCACGAGAAGGCAAGGCAGAAAACAGAGGTGAATGGCGCTAACTAGGTGCAGAATCAGCTCTCGTGTCTCCTCTACGGTATCAACATAGCCAGGAGACTGAGGTAGCCTGAGGTTTACTATACAAACCTGTCTCTCCTTGAAGCCACAGAGCAATGGGAGTTGACTGTATTGTTTCGTGAGCGAATCAACCTGTATCAAAGTAAAATATATTGGAAGTTCCAGAGACCACACGCAGATATAGTGATCTCGAGATATAGTAGTAGTAGTAGTAGTAGTAGTAGTAGTAGTAGTAGTAGTAGTAGTAGTAGTAGTAGTAGTAGTAGTAGTAGTAGTAGTAGTAGTAGTTACTACTACTACTACTACTACTACTACTACTACTACTACTACTACTACTACTACTACTACTACTACTACTACTACTACTACTACTACTACTACTACTACTACTACTACTACTACTACTACTACTACTACTACTAGTTCTTTTACTACTACTACTACTACTACTACTACTACTACTACTACTACTACTACTACTACCATCCTCAGCAATATTATTGTTCACTGCCATTGTCCCCTTTTCTATTTCTCCACTCACAGTACCATCTCCCCCTCATCGGAACCCTCAGAGACCAGCATGACCTCCGAGACCCCGTCTCCGTCTTCAGCAATATCAGATACTTCAGAAACGAGCGCTTCCTCAGAAAGCTCCCCATCTTCGGAATCCAGTCCTTCATCAGAGAGTAGCCCGTCGTCTCCCTCTAGTCCGGTATGTTGAATTTAATAGATAGCTCGAAGTTGCCGTCATCCAGGTCTTTCTAATTGTTTTTTTTTTTTGCCATCCACATTTATGAGTAGTTATCACTAAACTGTATTAACCGGACTATACACGTTCATGGTTACACACAGTTTTGTGTGTTGGTCCGTTATTCTTCCGGATGGCAATGTTGTGAACTTCTTTGCCAAGCGCATTCTATCTATAGATACCTAGATAACCATGGCTCTCGGACAGTCAGTTGTCATAGTGTAAACAATGGCAGTGATTGTAAACATGGCAAATTACACACAGGTTTATCTATCGATGATTAAATATATGTCAGAGTAAAATACACACTGTTCTCCCACTTCATCAAAATATAGTATGCGCTTGGCTAACAAGCTCACAACATTGGCATCCGGAAGTATAACGGACCAACACATAAAACTGTGTAACCTTGAACGTTTATAGTCTGCATAACAATTTAGTGAGAATTACTCATAAACGCGGATGGCAAAAGAAAAACAATAACAAAGACCTGAATGACGTCAACTTCATACTATCTATAGAACAAAAATAGAAAATAACGTGTAAACTTATACGTTTATAATATTATGCTCGAGAAAATCGTGTGATAACCAGTAATCGATCTGACGGTACAAAAAAAACGATAACAATTGTCAGAGAGAGGTCGATTTCATTCACGTTATTGGTTATAAACAACCAACCATGCTTGTCCGGGCACGTTTGAAGGCATGTCACAAATCCTATGTTTTGATTGGTCAAAAGTCTTCTGGTTAATACGCTTTAACAGTCGTAACGTCACTTCCCTCGTAATGACGCATGGTAACTTATTTACTGGCTCTAAACTATCGGAACAATGGCGGACGCCCTTATGAGATATTTCTCCGACGAGCATAAAAGCGTATCCAGACAAAAAAACAAAACATTATAAATCTGATCATGTTTTGACTTTTACACATTCTGATCACAAGACATATGAAAAGTTATAGCCAGCATGAAGAATAAAAAGTACAGATTTTCTTTGTTTTGAACCACGATGGTTGCCGTTGCTGGGCGACGTGACATCAGACTATTGAATCCAATTGATGCTTCTGCTTAATGGTCTCGTTACCTTTTATTGCTATGTCTGGCAATCAATGGAAAGGGATGCCTTTTAACAAACATATCTTATAGTAGGAGTACCGGGCTATTAAAACAGAAATTAAGGAGCAGCCAACGGTGTAAGAAAAAGATCTAAACCAGTGTATATGAAAGGTGCCAAATAAACCAACCAAGAAAGAAAAATACAAGAGAAAAATAATCCCTATAAAATCAGTCTATATCGACTGGGGATCGAACCTCAGACCTTCTAATTACCGGTAATCAGAAGTTCTGAGGTTAGATCCTCAGTCGAGGTAGACTGACTTTTTGGGATGATTCTTTTTCTTGTATTTTTCTTTCTTGCTCTGTCTGGTACCTTTCATACACACTTGTTCAGATCTTCATTAAAACAATACAGTTCATGCATACATCTTTAAACATTCTGTCATTTATCGTCTATTTTATTAAAACTAGTCAAAGGAACATTTCAGTGGTTTTATTATTGACTCAATTATTTTTAAAAAAGTATTTTGCCCTTGTTATAGATAGTACGAAGTTGACGTAACTCAGGTATTTGTTATTGTTTTTTGCCATCCGCGTTTCTCTTAAATTCTCACTAATCTGTATGAACCAGACTATAAACGTTCAGGTTACTCATAGTTTTGTGTGTTGGTCCATTATACTTCCGGATGGCAATGTTGTGAGCTTCTTAGCCAAGCGCATACTATCTATAGATAGTTCGAAGATGACGTCACTCATGCCTTTGTTATTGTTTTTGCCATCCGCGTTTGTGAGTTGTTCTCACTAAACTGTATTAACCTTACTATAAACGTTCATGGTTACACAGAGTTTGTGTGTTGGTCCGTTATACTTCCGGATGGCAATGTTGTGAACTCCTTGGCCAAGCGCATACTATCTATCGTGAACTGCTGACCCAAAGCCACCTTGAGTACTTGCCTATCGACCGAAGAAATCGACTAACCCCACTTATCCTGAACATTACTCACAACTTAACACAGGCGATTACAAAAAAATGAAGTGTCTCGATGCAATTCCTTCAAAATATTCTTATAAATATTCACAACCTGTGGGGCTGACCGATTTCGTCGCTTGGCATGTACTAAAGGTAGCTATGGGACAACGATATAAAGAAATCCAAATCAACTACATTTTGTGTTGCCTTATTGCCATTAGAAAGGAATAAAAATTACCGCACCCCAACGTTTACATATATGCAGGTCTGACATCCGAACACACTTATGGGCCGAGTTTAACACTGTTGTAATGGACAATATTTTACGTCATTACGTGAAGCAACAGTCTTGATATTGTCCCCCCCCCCCCAAAAAAAAAAAAACAAAAAAAAACAAACAACAAAAAACCCCACAAAAAAAAAACAAAACAAAAAAAAAAAACAAAAAAAAAAAAAACAAAAAACAGACAAACAAACAAACAAAAAAACAGCAAAATCATCAAGTTTTTTAAAACAGTTTTTTTTTTATCTTCTGCGTAATATTTCAATTTTCAGATCTCCTTCACAAGTGAAGCGATCGTCTGTCTCACCTTCAGCAGCACAGTGTGCAGCACGTACAACGTGATCCTCGAAGACATCCCAGAGTGCGGAAGTTGCCAGGACTACATTCGCTGCGACGCCAATGGAAACTCCGTGTTTGAGTCGTGCATCAGCGGGCTTCGATTCAGCCCTACCATTCGCCAGTGTGACTTACAAGCTAACGTACCGACCTGCGCGTAAGCAACACCAACGTGACATAAATTAAATAAAATAAATTCCTTTATGCATTGCATTGCAACGATTTTGCTCTTCCCTCCAGTAAAGTTGAACCTGTCAAATTCCGTACTCCGGAAAGACACGTATTTAAAAAAAATTGGCCAGAAGATTCCTCCTTTAACTCTCTTCTTACCGAACATTTTCAGGATTTTTCCAAAGTGTCATAGCTATTCAACACAAAACTTGATATCCTTACACTTTATCTCAGAAGCAAAAAGAACATACAATGCATAATTTTGTGCAGACAAGCAAGCTTTACAAAACAGCATCAAGTTCTTATGGCTTAACAACGATTTTTCTCAACATTTTGTGATTTACACAATAAATCTGAAAAAGAAAAATGTTCACTGAATCGTTACGAATGTGATGATTTTACTATAGTTGGTAAGGAGAGGGTTAAATATCGATCGATTTAAATAAGTCCTCATCTGGGCAAAAACTTTCAAACCTGAGACATTACGAGATCTTCCTTAGCTTCAGGTTTGAGAGTTTTTTATTGCCAAGATGAGGGGCATATACAGCGATTGATATTTGAAGGACGAGTTTTATGGCCAATTCTCTAAATCCTTGTCTTTTCCGAGCATGGAAGTAACTAACTGGTAAAACGATGTCCCAACTCCTATAATAAATCTCTGATAGGGCTGATACGCGTGCAGTGTGAACGTCTAAGATTTCAAGAGATAATAGGCTATACACTGACAGAACGCTTTCTTTGCATTTTGGACAGAAAAGTTTAATTTCGCGTGTTCATCATTTAACTTTAAAAAAGAAAAAAATACACATTTTATCGATCGTTATAAATCTCTTATTGATCGAGAATTCAGAAATTTGAGATTTGTTTTTGACTGAACGTTACAATGAATAACAGTGTAAGGCATATAACTCAATGAAATGCATGATGTATCGTCCTTTTTATTTGTTCTTGTTAAAGGCACATGAATGATGAACGATTAACGAACTCCTGTTAGCCTTTAACTAAAAGTCTGCTACATCTATTAAAGAATGACCTTGCTGTCTCGAGGCGCCATGTCGCATACCATGTTTGATTTCGACAAATCATAAAAGTTTTATCTTCCTTTACCCTCAATTCAAAATAAAATTTTACTAGCGGGAAGGGCAATATTTTCCTAAAAGACAAAGCTATACACAATTAAGTGTTTACGTTCTTGTTTCTATTTTCATATCTACTGTTGATATCTATTACAAATATTGAATTATTATACAAATTGATTTTGAATGGTAATATTTCATATTTCTTTTCAATCTTTGAAGCCAGACGCATTTTAAAAAAGCCATTTTCATGTTACTATGAAGAGCATCCAAAATATTTTTATTAATTTTCTATAACAATTCGACAACGAATGAATTTACCATACTAAGGATAAAATATACTATTTTAGTATAAATCATTTAATGATGGGAAAACTCCAATATCAAATCAACAAGTGACCACTAACAAGTATAGCCCATAAAGCATTTTGTATTACAAAAAAAAAAAAACAAAAACAAAAAAAAAAAAAAAAAAAAAAAACAATACTAAAAACAATGTCAGTACAGTGGGGGGAGGGGGGAGGGGGTTGGAGTCCCGATAGCTCAGTTGGTAGAGTTTTCGTTTCATACGCAAATGGACTGAGATCGATCCCGAGTTCACTCGAGATTTTTTTTCCTGACCCCCGATGTTCATCCAGCAGTGGCTGGGTTACTGGGTCTGTAATATCTGGCGAGTTGACCCAACAGAAACGGGGATAAATTCCGGCTCCATGGGCCTTATGTCTCTGCAGGAGCACTAATGGACATCATTTTTAGCGATGTTTATGTCAAAATTTTAGCATACATCTACTTATTGACAAGATGAACGTTTAGTTCCGAGACACCTTTAAGTTAGGCAAACACAGATTTTTGAATTCCGATTACAGCTTGACAGGGCTGTTCTCTGATTACAACTCCTGAAGACTTGAATAATAATAAATACTTGATACTGAATCAAATCTTATTATTGGCAATTCGTTTTTGTTCAGGTTGTCGAGAAATAGATATAGGAATAAATATTGGCTATAATTATTCCTCTGTTTAAAGTTTTAATTAAATTTATGTTCAAATTCTTTTGGCACAAGGGATCGCACCAAAATCATTCTGAGACGATTTTATCACTTCTAAAGAGTCACCCTAACTTTCCTTAGCAAAAATAATGTGTAACGACTATCAATCTTTGCTCGATTTTTTTATTGATTGGGGCATCCACTGGGTGATTGCTGTTAAAGTTGAACATGTAGTTTTTAATATTAGATTGAGCAAAATAATTCAAAAACTCTCTCTTCACTGGCGCAAATTCATAAACACTCTTTGAGCTGAGACAAACTCAAAAGAAAATGTATAGATTGTTACATTTTTCTAAACCCTGTGTGACAAGACAACCCGTTCATTCCAAATTGTCTGCCCCAGAACTTGCAAAAAAAAAGTGTTAAATTATGGGTGCAATGAATGCTCCAATTCTCACGCAATCAGTCTGCTCAATCGTTTCTATGTTATATGTTTGTGTTGAGAATATTGGCTATTAAGCTTAACTGCTGGTCAAAATTATTCGCGATGGTGGTGTACGAACGAATCGGCGGTCTCAAGAAGTGGGTGAGAGAGGGATCTAGTAATGACTTTGAGTTTGAAACGAATATTTTTGTGTTCGTGGATAGCTCACACGGTAGAGCCACGCTCTCACCTGCCAGGCGGAGTTGTCGTACCAATAAGGTCGCAGGTTCAAACCCCACCACCGCCGCTAAAATTTTTTATTCTCTATTGTCTTCTGGCACTTTTCTATTCACTTCATATCTTGTTGTTACCAACATAAGTGCCTGCTCCACTCACATTTCTGAATTAAAAATTCACCCCATACACCGGAGCATACTCAATGTCTCAATCGTTTCTATGTTATATGTTTGTGTTGAGAATATTGGCTATTAAGCTTAACTGCTGGTCAAAATTATTCGCGATGGTGGTGTACGAACGAATCGGCGGTCTCAAGAAGTGGGTGAGAGAGGGATCTAGTAATGACTTTGAGTTTGAAACGAATATTTTTGTGTTCGTGGATAGCTCACACGGTAGAGCCACGCTCTCACCTGCCAGGCGGAGTTGTCGTACCAATAAGGTCGCAGGTTCAAACCCCACCACCGCCGCTAAAATTTTTTATTCTCTATTGTCTTCTGGCACTTTTCTATTCACTTCATATCTTGTTGTTACCAACATAAGTGCCTGCTCCACTCACTTTTCTGAATTAAAAATTCACCCCATACACCGGAGCATACTCAATGTCTCAATCGTTTCTATGTTATATGTTTGTGTTGAGAATATTGGCTATTAAGCTTAACTGCTGGTCAAAATTATTCGCGATGGTGGTGTACGAACGAATCGGCGGTCTCAAGAAGTGGGTGAGAGAGGGATCTAGTAATGACTTTGAGTTTGAAACGAATATTTTTGTGTTCGTGGATAGCTCACAC
The DNA here is from genome assembly GCF_034508935.2 of Berghia stephanieae. Taxonomy (NCBI): domain Eukaryota; kingdom Metazoa; phylum Mollusca; class Gastropoda; order Nudibranchia; family Aeolidiidae; genus Berghia; species Berghia stephanieae. The sequence goes on along the minus strand of NC_088368.1, from coordinate 28,043,302 downwards.
GGTAGAGCCACGCTCTCACCTGCCAGGCGGAGTTGTCGTACCAATAAGGTCGCAGGTTCAAACCCCACCACCGCCGCTAAAATTTTTTATTCTCTATTGTCTTCTGGCACTTTTCTATTCACTTCATATCTTGTTGTAATCAGTCTGCTTAAAGATTATATATATATATATATATATATATATATATATATATATATATATATATATATAGGCGTAAATCCTAAATTATTTATAAATTCACACTGTCAGGCTCATTAGGAAAAATATATACACTTTTGTCTGCGTTTATAAGCACTCCGACTACTACAAGCAAGATTCGGTTATAACCCATGAAAGCGATATTATTAGAAGTGTAAAATAAAACAATTTTGCCCTCTTGCTTTTGAAATGTTGATATACCAATGCAGCTCTGGAGAAGTTGTTCTGCCGTAGGCAATTCGATATTTACTCCAATTGCAATTTTCAATCCATTGCATTTGGGGTCCAGGTTGGTACAATGCTGGAGTTATAATCATCTTTTTGGGTTGTACATTTTAGTGGTCTCGTAAAGCTAATTGAAACAATGGCGAATATTAAACTTGATCTGTTTCATTTTAACTAGTTCATAATAAATGCAATGCAAAAGTGACGAAGATATTTTTTTTTCTGTGTGAATTACTAGGATATCAGTGTAACGATAAGTACTAGTGGGAATTTTCAACAGCTTGTTTCCTCCTTCTTAAAAGTCTGACATCAAGTTATTTCGACACTAATGATAATCTTCTTGAGTTTTTTATAACTTGCAAATGAATAAACAATGTTATATTTAAAGATTTATAGTTTATTTAAAAGCTCATTCTAGGGGATGTTATCTTTTTTTTTGGAGTTCTTCTGTTCGTTGATCGCTTAAAGAACCAATTAAGTAACTATCACAGAAATGTTGTTGTCTTCTTTTCAAAAAGTAATAGTAGTTATAAATTTGTTGCATGATAGAATTCTTTTTACATTTTTACATAAAAAATAAGTAATACGAAATTTCAAATATCTATAATAAATTTCATATAACGTTTAACTCTGTTGTTCCTTAATTTTGTTTATTCTTTTTATTTTTCTTTGGTGGCGGATTGTATCTATAATCATATATCATTTGATTCAAGACCAGTAGACTTAAATATGCACGCTTTGAATAATTACGCCGATAAAACTTTCCTAATTTTCATACTTTATATTTTACAGTCAACAAAATTCAATTCCCAAAAATCTTTTTGCCACTTTTGCATTGGAGTCCTTTGCTGTTTTCTAATTTTGTTAATAATAATAATAATGATGATGATGATGATGATGATGATGATGATGATGATGATGATGATTATGATGATAATAATAATAAATGCCATTTGTTGAGCGCTTTCCATTGATCTAAACATCTCAAAGTAAAGGGCTATTATTGTTAATTCAGTAATTTTGTTTTTTTTTACTTTTTACCTCTAGATATATTTTGGTTTACTTATTCTATTCAATGATTATGAAATATTGCCATTCAAATTCATTTGATCTTGCAGACATAAATTTCCATTTGTAGGTACGTGTGTGTTTTATCGGGGTAGTTATTTTTGACGTGCATATCTTAAATAATTTTCAACAAAAAACTCTGGCCAGATGAATCTTCAATATTATGTTTACATGTTTACAATTCTGATATTCCAACACAAACATGTTTACAAGTCTGATATTCCAACACAAACAATGGTTTTATATATTTGCCATTATTGCGGCAATATCCACTAAACGTGCTCTAAGCGCTTTACAAAGGGTCCCTGACCAACAGCAACACGTAAAATGTGGAATTACGAGACGTGAAGCCCGTTAACAGATCTTGCAAATGTTTTTCGACAGACAACGCTGTTGACGGCCAGGTACTCATTTTACACCTGAGTACGGTGAGAGAATGTGAGTAAAGAGCCTTTTCCAAGGACTCAACTATGTGCCGAGCGAGGCTCGAACCCAGGACCTTCCGATCGGAAAGCGAGTGTCATACCACAAAACCACATAGCCGCATATTCTTCCAGTATGAAATGTGGATCTAAATATTATAGAATAGCAATCTTAAAACATCACAAAATATCAGTGACCTGTCGTCTTAAAATGAATGATTATGTCTGGGAGACGACGCTAATAATAACTGATCTTAAAATTTCGGGAAATGAGAGATTTTTACCTTTTGATCCTAAAGGAGCCACCTATCCCTATCTCTAGTCCTCAGTAAAACAAGTAAAAATATGTGGTGCACATGTTTTGTTATCCACCACAACAGAGTGGTATTATGTACCAGTGGATAAAAAGATGATAAAAAGTAAATTAAAATATAATATGATCAAGACACTCAATTTTACTCGGTTTAGTGGGCAATGTAAGAAGATATATATATATATATATATATATATATAATATATATATATATATATATATATATAGTGTGTATATATATAATATACATATTCTCCAAAAGAAAAGATGACAAACCAAAAGATGAATTTATGCCAAAATTTCATATTTTTAAAGACAAGATCACACATTTTAAATTCGAATTTATTTGAACATCTTACTAGTTTGAGACGATGTGCCACATTTTTCATTCCACAAGATATGATATTAGGCCCGTAATTTTCTAGTTAGATTATCAGATTTGTAAATATGTTAATGTCTTTTTCACACGAAGACCAGTAATCCATAATTTAGGCTTGTTTTTATAAAAGGGTGATGTGGAGAGTTCTGGTTCTACTGCAGTTTTAACTCACTCAATCCTAGAGAATTTTGCTACTTTTCAAAATTGGAAAAATGCATTAAAAATGAGCATGTACCTTGATGGGTTTATTCAACTATCATTAACATGCAAAAACTAAAAACATTAGCTTCGATACTACGTCGATAATTTGTCTCAGAAAAAATGTAATAATTAGGCATGGGGTAAAAGTAACCCGGGTATACTACGGATATAGTCGGTGTTAGGGTTGAGTGAGTTAATTAAGCAACATCGATAATTTGTCTCAGAAAAATGTAATAAATAGGCATGGGGTAAAAGTAACCGGGTATATTACGGATATAGTCGGTGTTAGGGTTGAGTGAGTTAATTAAGCAACATCGATAATTTGTCTCAGAAAAATGTAATAAATAGGCATGGGGTAAAAGTAACCCAGGTTAACTACGGATATAGTCGGTGTTAGGGTTGAGTGAGTTACTTAAGCAACATCGAGCCGTAAACGATTATGTTGTTTGAGACGCTCGTCTTACATATGTAAAGAAACAAAATTGTGCAAAATATCAAAGTGACAAATTTGGGGGCAGGCACTGGTGTAAAATATCAATCTAAAAAGATTTTTATGAAACTGTCAAATATACAAAGATTTGTATGAAACAATGTCAAATATACAAAGATTTGTATGAAACAATGTCAAATATACAAATATTTGTATGAAACAATGTCAAATATACAAAGATTTGTATGAAACAATGTCAAATATACAAAGATTTGTATGAAACAATGTCAAATATACAAAGATTTGTATGAAACAATGTCAAATATACAAAGATTTGTATGAAACAATGTCAAATATACAAAGATAGGTATGAAACAATGTCAAATATACAAAGATTTGTATGAAACAATGTCAAATATACAAAGATTTGTATGAAACAATGTCAAATATACAAAGATTTGTATGAAACAATGTCAAATATACAAAGATTTGTATGAAACAATGTCAAATATACAAAGATTTGTATGAAACAATGTCAAATATACAAAGATTTGTATGAAACAATGTCAAATATACAAAGATTTGTATGAAACAATATCAAATATACAAAGATCTGTATGAAACAATGTCAAATATACAAAGAAAAAGTATTGAGGCAGGATTATTGTGAGGTGGTTTAAAAGACTTATCTTTTTTTTCTTTCTGTTTATCTGGTACAGTTTCATACAAACTTTGTCAGATTTTACTTTTACTTGACGTGCTTGAAATATTTTAAAAAATTTAATCACGGAATTTGTGATCCCCCGACATTGGTGCAGAAAGTTGAGCGCTCAAATTTAAATGCAAGGCGCTGCGATTTCTTTCGTGATATGAATATTTTTGTTGATACTTTTGTAGAATTAGATAAACGAAAAACGCATGGACAGAGCTCTGTTTGGGTACGGATAACGGAAACGCATACATTTTTCTGGCCTTTGCATGTATCCTTGTGAAAGCACAGTTAGTTCTCTCCAACGGCCCATGTAAGAACAAGAACATGGCAAAGACAAATATTGCAAGCTTGCAAGTATAAAGTAAAAAGTAGAACGATGCATCCAACAGGCAAGTGGTACTGTATGAAAAATACAGTTCGTTGCATACGAGAGAATAATCATATGTAGGATTATGAATCTCATCGAGCACGAGGGGAACCTCAGACATGCTGTATTCAAACATTGAGCAAGATGGTACACTGGATAAGGCGCGACTCTGTACTCCATAGAACTTGGATCTTTAAAGAACCATTATCATTATCTCAGTTATTTTTCTTGGAAAAGTTACTGAGCCATTTTTGTGATGCAGTTAATGCTTGATTTTTCGGCTATGCTGTGTTGTAATTGTACGGTGTGGTTCTCAAAACAAGACCTTAGTTAGGTTCGGGGTTCGAGCCGCCAAGCATGAAAAACCTTAGCAGTATGCACATAGGAAAGGAATTTTAAGCACATTTTCCTGTGTCAACACTGCGGTGATCAACAACCTATTGGTCTATTCCATGCAACAGAGAGTAATTGGCAATAAACAGGCGTCCTTGCTGGATATCCAATTGGGCAAAATGCAATTATTGCAGGCCATTTAGCACCATACGCCGCTCTAGGTCCCTTATAGCTCCGGACTTTTTCTTTAAGGCAGATCCTTGTCCGCCTCCCGAACAGTTCGAAGGGACTCCTTTGAAGAACTGAAAAACTACTACGGTATTTCATTTATTGTCGACTTGCATTGCTGATGATGACACGTGAGCAATCGTTCTGCCGTTCAAAAATGTTACAATGTTCTACAGTAACTATTGGCCAGTTGATGATTGGAGGTTGAAATAGCAGTTCGAGAACAATTTCTATTTTTAAGCGATCTAAAAATGTTAGAATGAATTACAGAGAGATAAAAAAAAATAAAATAAAAATATTATGATGGCAGCGATGATATTGATCAAGGGAAAATCCACCCCCACCCTTCCCAAAAAAGAAAGAAAGAAAGAAAGAAAATAAGAGATGAACCAGTCATGATCGAATCACTTTGGTATGAGTATAAAAGATAGATGAGGGACCTGTTCAATCTTATCTCACTCTTTGGCCCTTTATGCTGTTCCACATCTTTTGGTAATTTGTTAATATTGAAGAGTTGTGCCAGTCTAGAGTTCTTTTTAAAAATTATTTTCTGCCACCAAGTCAATATCATCAATGAATCATATTTGTCTGGTGCTTGGGTAGCAGTCGTGTCTTGCATATTTTTCCACAAAATATGTTGAAAAGAGTGGGATGAATTATACAACCTTGTCTGACTACCAAACTAGTTTAAAAATGGGTCTCAATATCGTCGTTATTGAACACAGGCCTCGTCAAGTTTCTGTTTAGTGTTTCCATTGTCTGGGTTAGATTTATTTCTTCCAAATCAGATTTCCATCGCACTCTTCAAAATTCACCCGTTTTGGCCATGCAAGATTAAAAGCATTCTTAATGTCGACGAAAATGTGAATCAGAACAAATGGAGACATTTTCTATATTGATCTCACATTCAAATATTTGTTTTAATGAGTTTTATTTCGCTCTTAAACCTCCACGCTATTCTGATTTTAATCTCGCCTGATATTTTCCTTTATTGGATGAGAATGACATACTTGTACGACAACATTGAATTATTTCGGTGGCTAATTAACCTGATTGTAGCATTGTTTGTCTGCTCTTTTAAATTGGAAAGGCATTGGCAGTGATGAGGGCCATTCTCTTGGACGTGTCGTTTTAACTAAAATCATCTGGTATCATCTCTGCTGGTCTCTTGACTTCCGTATTTCAAGTTCTAATAAGTAGTCAGTTGTCATCTAACTCTAGAAAATTTGCCTCGTGGATTGCCATCTCACTTTCATGGCTCATGATTGATGGGAGTATTTTCAGCTCACTCACTCAGTCATTCCTTCCCATGACTAGATAAGGGAACTTTGTGAGATGCAGCCTCCTTCACATCCGGTGCCACACATTTCGGTCGTTTGGCTTCTTCTCTATGAACTCGTTCAACGTCAATCTTTTCTATTCCTTGATGTCAATCAGTCACACTTTCCTTCGTCTTCATCTTCTTCATTGACTTTCTACAATGCCTTGCATGACTGCTGTCCTGTATCACCAGATGTCCAAACCATTAAAGTTTCCGTCTTTTCACCATTTCAAGCAGTTGTTCCTGTCTTCCTCCTGCTCTTCCAGTTAGCTTTTTTGTTGTTTTTTTTTTTAGCAAGAACATCCTTATTAGTTCTATGTTCCAGATATGGTCACAACTAGGATGTTGCTGTCTTCCTCCTGCTCTTCCCGCTAGCCTGTTTTTTTTACAAGAACATCCTTATTAGTTCTATGTTCCAGATATGGCCGCACGTTGGATGTTGCTGTCTTCCTCCTGCTCTTCACGCTAGCTTTTTTTTTTACAAGAACATCCTTATTAGTTCTACGTTCCAGATATGGCCACACGTTTTATGTTCCGGTAACTCTTGCTCTCGAACATAATGATTCGCTTCTCCAAAAAAAATAAAATAAATAAATAAATAAATAAATAATAGGGAATTTTTCTCCAGGGTCTATTCCAAGGGAAGACTGGAATAACACAGGTGTCAGCCGCGTTGCAGCGCCGCAAATTGAGCGAGGGCGAGGTGACTTGCTCAAGGTCACACAGTGCAGTAGCGGAGGGTGATCGAACTCGGTAGCTTCGGGGTGGGTACGAAGCAAAGACCGTACCCCTGAGCTACGCTGCTCCCCATTCATCGTCCAAGCTTTTCAACCACACAGTCAGGCGACGACAGTGCAAGTGACCTTCTTTGTATTTCCAACGACAGTAATGCAGTCTATAGATAGTATGCGCTTGGCTAAAGGGCTCACAACATTGCCATCCGGAAGTATAACGGACCAACCCACAAAACAATGTGTAACCATGAGCGTTTATAGTCTGGTTAATACAGTTTAGTGAGAATTACTCATAAACCCGGATGGAAAAAAAACAACAACAAAACAATAACAAATACCCGAGTGACGTCAAATTCATTCTATCTATATTATATTTATACAAAACCTTTTGGTATTCATCACCAGTTTGTAGGATCACCCATACTATTATTGTTATGTATCCTTGCTTCATTCTCCCTTTCCAACAGAACTACGTCTGCAACTTCTCCTACGTCGGTCACGTCCGTGACTAGTCAGGTAATGCAATGAACTAGTAGTATTTTTCATCGTTTTCATTATCATTATCATCATCATCATCATCATCATCATCATCATCATCATCGTTATCGTTATCATCATCATCATCATCATCATCATCATCATCATCATCATCATCATCATCATATCATCATCATCATCATTACCTCCAAGGCCATCATCATCACCATCATCTTCATCAAATATCATCATTTCATTAACGCAATTCAATTTCTCGTTCTCTTATAACGGATCATTATAACATTTCCTAAACAATGAAGCCGAAACTAAGTTTATAATTCCTATCTCATCTTTTCTTGGTTCCTCAGACTTATCTCGTTTAAAGTTTTACCTTTTTACGTCATAATATTGCAATACTGTTATCATATTCTGTTGTTGTTAAAGTGAATTCGTATGACTTTTCTATCAAACTTGTCTTACTGCATGTCATATGTTTTGTTTTATATCACTGCAAAGCGCTTAGAGCCTGTGACAACGGTGTAAAGCGCGCGCTATATACATACATATATATATATATATGCCATTTATTATTATTATCAATATTTCGTTATTGACATCACAATTCAGCGTTACAAATTTATTTTATTTTCCAATTAAAAGCAGACCTTGAATGATTCAAATATTTCAAATTCCCGTTCGTACCTATCTAAGAGTAAATCTGAAAACCGGGAACAGCAAATTTAATGATTTTTCGTGGGAGGAGTGGACAGAGAAAGATTGCAATAACTTACTTGATAGAGCACTTAACACACAAGCCATAGGGTTTGGGTTTAATTCCGAATTGCTTCAATATTTGAAAAAAAAAACCCTTTATATATTGATTACATATCTGATTAATTTCTATAGGGAATGAGATTAGCGGAAGAGTAGCGTCCCTTGATTGGACGTCGCCCATAGTCTGTGACCTCACCGGCTCCGCGAGGACGAGAAGACGCATGCGCACAACCATCATGACGTTCTCTCTCTAATATTTTTTTCCGCCGGTGACGTCACAGACTATGGATGACATCCAATCAAGGGACGCTACTCTTCCGCTAATCTCATTCCCTATTCGGTATCCTTCCTACATAGATAAGATTCAACCAATCCTCACTAAAGAAACAAGGATATAATATACAAAAATTGAGCCTTTATATAGCGCAATATGCACTAAACGTGCTCCAAGCGCTTTACAAGGGGTCACTGGCCAACAGCAACACTTAACATATAAGACGAGACATGACGTCTGTTAGGCGATATTACATTTTTTTTCGGACAGAGACAACGCTGTTAACGGCCAGGTACTCATTTTACACCTGAGTACCGTGAGAGAATGTGAGTAAAGAGTCTTTTCCAAGGACTCAACTATGCGCCGAGCGAGGCTCGAACCCAGGACCTTCCGATCCGAAAGCGAGTGTCATATCACTAGACCACATAACCGAACTATATTACATACTTCTGCACTGTGAGAAGTGAAGTCCCAGCAGGCTATAGAGAATGGTTAGAGAGACACGAGCACAGGTCCCCACCAAGAGGAATACACTCAGATGTTTTACAATAAATGATATATAATCTAAAGAAAACTTAAGCGCTTAGAGTCTGATGTCTCAGAGTTATAGCTCTATATAAGTTTTCAGCATTATTATTATTATTATTATTAATGAACGTCTCATAATATCTCCTTGCGTTATTTTTCATTTTCAGTCTTCCCCTGGGAGTTTGACCAGCGACCAGAGTGACACCAGTGATCTCTCTGCAACCAGTGCCATCAGCTACACTAGGTAAAAAAGAAAGAAAAAGATTAAGCTTCGCAAAAAAAATATTAATAAATAATAATAATAATAATAATAATAATAATAATAATAATAATAATAATAATAATAATAATAATAATAATAATAATAATAATAATGATGATGATGATGATGATGATGATGATGATGATAATAATAATAGTAATGATAATAGTAATAATAATAGTAATAGTAATGATAATAGTAATAATAATAGTAATGATAATAGTAATAATAATAGTAATAGTAATAATAATAATAATAATAATAATAATAATAATGATAATAATAATGATAATAATAATGATAATAATGATAATAATAATGATAATAATAATAATAATAATAATATAATAATAATAATAATAATAATAATAATAATAATAATAATAATAATAATAATATATATAATAACAATAATAATAAAACAACAACAACAACAACAAAATAATAATAATAATAATAAATAATAATAATAATAATAATAATAATAATAATAATAATAATAATAATAATAATAATAATAATAATAATAATAATAATAATAATAATAATAATAATAATAATATAGACCTGTAAATTCTCAGTCAATTAACTGAAATCAGTCAATTCGTCAAATTCAAATATTTTTAAAAAGGGACGAAAGAAATGAATAAAGAAAGAATTCATGAATCGTAGTCGATTGACTGTAAAGTTAACTAGGAATGTTCCACAGCCCCACGCATAGCTCATGGGCCGTTTATATTAATGATTGATATATATTGCCAAGGCTAAGCGACGCTTTTTAGAATTGCCGTGTCTGAACACACCCCAGTGTATTTTCACACAGCCTTCGTGAAATTATTTTTTCACTTTCGAAACCTGTCGTAGCCAATTTTAACTGAGCCGCCGAGCGATAAATTTCACTGTTTCGTCTAAGCCAATATTGACCACATTTACTTGAAGGACAGGAAAAGTATGAGAAAGAAAAATTCGAAACACCGGAAGTCGTTATATAGACACCTTCAAATCGAAAGTTAAATGATTGCTACAAGCACATCTCGATTACCTCATGTTGTAAACAAACTGGTTGACCGTTTCTAAGTTTCTTCACTGATTGGGTACCTAATTACAAGGAACAATGGTAAGTAGCCTAATTAATTCCCTCGCAATTTAGTTTTCTGTCATTGCTTTGCTCAAGTGAGCTTGCTGTTTACCTTTCATTTTGATTCTTTGGATTTTACCGCTACGACGAATTACGAAGAGTTTCAGTTTCAGTCAATTTTTATAGAGCTCATTTACAGGTCTAAATAATAATAACAATAACAACAACAGTAATAATTATAATAATGATAATAATAATAATAATAATAATAATAATAATAATAATAATAATAATAATAATAATAATAATAATAATAATGATAATAATAATAATGATAATAATAATAATGATAATAGTAATAATAGGAATAATAATAGTAATAATAATAGTAATAATAATAATAGTAATAATAATAATAATAATAATAATAATAATAATAATAATAATAATAATAGTAATAATAATAATAATAATAATAATAATAATAATAATAATAATAATATTAATAATAATAATAATTACACAGATCATACATTAAATTCATATAATTTGAAATGGAAGTTATGCAATTTTAATGGTTCTTATCGTAGTAAATTACTGAATTTATATATAAACATACATAAAAATATTGAATGTTCAATAATGATAACCAATTTAATTTCAATTTAAAAAAAACAAAACTCTCCAAACTTTTAAAAACTTCACAATAACAGGCGTCATGTCTCGACCTACATGGTAAGTGTTGCTGTTGCCCAGGTATGAACCGTTCGTAAAGCGTTTTGAGCACGTTTAGTGGATTTTGCGCTATACAAATGTTCTAGTTTTATATCAGTTTTTCCTTTTGGAAGGGAAGGGATGGGGGGGGGGGGGGGGTTAAAATCAATTTTGCACTATTCTAATTATACTATTCTTAATATCATGATTGTCCTTTTTGATAATAATCGCGTTGATAAATTCAAAAATAAACTGAAAACCTATCTCTTTGGGAAGTATTTAAATTTATGCCAGGAATTATTGCAAAGCGCATACGTCCGTGCGTGCGTACGTGTGTGTGTGTGTGTGTGTGTGTGTGTGTGTGTGTGTGTGTGAGTAATATATATTTATTTACAGTGTGCATATGGGTGTGTGTGTGTGTGTAAGTGTGTCTGTGTGTGTGTGTGTGATTTTCTTCGTATGTCCGAATCTGCATTATGTAATGTTTTTTACTGATGGTCAATGTGAAGCGCTTCGAAGCTTCGACATAAGCGCTCTATAAATGTACATATATTATTATATTATTCCCCCCCCCCCCCCCCCCCCCCCCCCCCCATTGATGTTTAAATACAGTAGTCGCTAGTTTCTAGAACGCTGAATTTCAGCACGCTCTGCAAAACGGCACGCTGGCGCTGAGTGACCGAAAACTTTATTTTCTAAATATTTAAGTCGTGAAAACTTGAGCATTGGTTTTCGATGGCCGAATGGTTATGGCATGGCACTGTGATCCAGATGACACGGGTCCGAGCCCCGCTTCAGGCACTTTCGTTTTTTTCCTTGAGTAAGATTATTAACCCCCAGTTTGCTCACAACATGGGTGATTCCTGTTGACATCAGACATCTTGTTTGATGAGTTATCTATATTCCTTCGTGGAATGCCTAGGCGACGATATCTTATGATACCGTGGCGCAAAAGGCATGATTTTTTAAATAATTTTTTAAATAATGCAATAATTTAAAAAATTGAGATTTTATATAGCGCGATATCCACTTAATGTGCTCAAAGCGCTTCACAAGGAGTCCCTGAGCAACAGCAACATGTAACATGTAGAACGAAACATGACGCCTGTTAGGCGATATTACAATTTTTTTTTCCGACAGAGACAACGCTGTTGACGGTCAGGTACTCATTTTACACCTGTTCTAGTCGCGCTCTGGGTGTCGCTAAAGTTAGTCTCTGGAAAGGCTTATTACTCGCATTCTCTCACCAAACTCAGGTATAAAAGGAATTCCTGACCGTGTACCAACATTGTCTAGGGGTCCTGATAGCTCAGTTGGTAGAGTGCTCGCTTCGCACGCAAATGGACCCGAGATCAATTCCGGGTAAAGTCGAGATTTTTGTCTTACCCAGTAATGATTTAGTAGCTGGCTCTGTTAGATCTGGCGGAAAGTACTTTGCGATAGGCTAGAGTCCTATCCAAATGGTAGTAAGCAATCGCTATCGTCCGTTTTACGCTATAGAAACCGGGATAAACACTGGCTCCGTGAGCTTAATGGTTTTGAAGGATCAGAATTGTCTCTGTAAAAAAAAACCCCCCAAAAAAAAACAAAAATCCCAAACCAAACAAATATTCAGGCATCAGATCTCGTCCTACATATCAAGTGATTCATTTGCCTTGAGACCCTTTGTAAGTTATTTTAACCACATGTAGTGGATATTGATCTAGCTATATAAAAGTTCTCTTTTCATTGATATAATATCCCCAGCGAGGCCATATTCTGCGTGACCAACTGCAACTCAGCTCCTCTCGGAGACTGGCCGAATTGTGACGACTGTGGCAGTTTCTTTCGATGTAACGGCGACGGAACGGGTTCTCAGGACTCCTGTGGTGTCAGCATTCTTCTGTTTAATCCGGTAATTTCCGACTGTGATTTGAACACCAACGTTGTTTGCGCGTAAGTTGTTTGTAATGATCTGAACTAAGTTTTCCTGGGTGGGGTTCCTGACATCCCATAGTGGGCAAGGAGTGGGGGGGGGGGGGGGATATACTGTGTCTTCTAACCCCTTATATCTGTTTTCCAACATGCTTTCTGTCATTGTCTAGGAATGAGATTACTTGGTTTTGTCCTGGCTCTGGCCGGATTCCTAGCTGGGAGGGAAACGGTCAAATGCATAGTTTTTGTTTTGGGAGATGATATTTTTTTCTTTGTAAATCATCTCTCTGTTATGTATTTTTTTTTTATATTTGTTATTTTGAATGTATAATATGCTCATTTGAGTATATTCCTCTTTGTTGGATTTTGTTCTTGTGTCCGGATGAGACTTATAGGTGATCTCAAACTAAGTACATTGGTGGTGTGCTCATGGAATCTACATCTGATCCCTATTTGTTCCCAGTTCCCCTATGTCTTACTTTCTCTTGGTTGATTTAATTGTAATTCTAGAACTTTTTACTATCCCATTTTCTTCCTTTTTACTGGGGCTGATATAACCTAAATGTGTTACAAGCGCCGTAAAACCCCTAAAAGCAAACAAAAACAAACAACTAAGTTTTCCTTTAATATAGACCTGCCTGCTATTACGAAAAATTCGTAGAAATACGAAAATTTGGCTCCGATTTCAGAACTTCATGAGCATCTGCTGTAAGTCATTAGAATTTCTTTTAAAATGGTAATGTTGATGCCAGATTACAATTTTTGAAATGTTGAAGTTGTGTTATTTCATCTTCAGGAGAGCAATGGAAGCGATCAATATTCATGTTTTCGTCCAACCAGATCATCAATCACATGATTTGTTGTTGTTGTCGTCCAACGATTGGATATTTCTTAACAAATGTAAACACGTTGCTTTGTTTACAAATGTTATAATCATATCCGTGTGTCAATCTGAATCAAGCGGGTGGTTGGATGGGAGCATCACCCTTGAATCATATACCTATGATGTTCGCATGGGTGTACGATCCGATAGTGATGTCGTTTCTTCTTCTCTTTACTAGCCTATCCTGCTTCTTTGGTTTGTGATTGTATTTTTGACAGGGGATATTTTTTTTTCTGTAAATCTTCTGCCTGTTTGTTCTTGGTTATTTATAATTTAGCTTATGATATCTTTAGGTTATGATTTTGATTGACATTTGTACTATTTTTGTTAGATTGCTTGTTTTCTTGTTTCAGCGGTCTCTCATATAACCTCAATTGTGTTGGAAGAGACCTAAAGCAACAAACAAACAAAAAAAAAATCTGAATCAAATGACCAATCGTGATGTTAGATATTTAAAAAGCTGTGAACACTTTTCACTAAGTGGGTCACTTTGAGCACATTTTGCAATGTGACCAATGACCTCGAGCACATGGAAAGTTAATATAGATCATGCCCATTTGTTGATCTTTAAAGTTTACTATAGCACTACGGTTTTTATGTCCTGAAAATTACGAATTTTTAGATTTTCAAGTTGGCAGGTCTATACTATATTATATCAAAACAACTTCAAACAATAGCATGATACTGAACAGAGAAAGTTTCGGGCTCAAATCCCGTCTTCACCCAATACCAAATAAACCGTTTAAGCGTGAATACATAGCATTAAATCCAAATTAAATCATAACCAGTGCCGATAATTTTTCTCCCGTTTATCTGGATTTAGCACGATGTATTAATGTTTTAACTATTTTTTTTGTTATTGGCTGAAGTAACTATTTGAGCCCGAAAGTTCTATATTTAGTATTTCGTTCTTTATTGATGTCTTTGAATTCACTTCAATATCATTATTTACAAGTCACAACTTCTAGTAGGTTAGTATTCACTTATCAACTTATCTGGCGTTCCTAAAGCCTTGATTTCCAACAGCAGGGTGGGGTCATTGACCTCCCATGGTGGACAGGAGGTCACACTGTGTCTTCTATCCCCTATATCTGTTTTCCGAATTGCTTTGTGTCTTTGTCTTGGAATGGGATTACTTGGTATTGTCCTGACCTGCGCCAGAGCCCTTGTCTGAGAGGGAAACTGTCAAATGCATAGTGTTGGTCTTTGGAGATATTATTTTCCCTTGTAAATCATCTCTCTATTATGTATAGTTATATTTGTTGATTTAAATGTATAATGTAAGCATGTGAGTGTGTGTTATGCACTGTATTGTTTTGTTTACATATTATATATGATTTGTAAACATTTGAGTTTATCCTATTAGTTTGGGATCTGCGCTTGTGTCTGGATGAGACTTTTAGGTGATCTCAAACGAAATACTTTGATTGTGTGCTTTGGAATTTTTCATCTGTTTCCTATATGAACAACTTTCCCTTTGTCTTACCTTTTCTTGGGTGCTTCAATTGTAATTCTAAAACTTTTTACTATCCCATTTTCTTCCTTTTTACTGGCGCTGATATGACCTTAATGTGTTGCAAGCGCCGTAAAACCCTTAAAAACAAACAAAACAACACGAGCTATTATTATCTCATTCGTCTATAGTGTTTCATTCGTCCTGTTTTGTTAATAAAGGGGAAAGCGAAACACGAAACGTCCATTTTATCTGTTTTCGTAATTAAATTGAAGCTTACATTCCATTTCAAATTGTTATTTATTTATCTCTTTCTCTCATTGAATCAATAGGACCACATCAGCTACTTCCGAGCAATCAGAGACTTCCGCCATCAGCAATAGTCCGTCATCTCCGGCCTCTGATCAATCTGTGACGTCCGGCAGTAGCCCGTCCAGTGAAGCCGTCTTTTGTACTACCACTTGTACTGGACTGCCTTTTGGTAAATCATCATCGTGCTTATTTATTATCATCAACTTCATCGTTATCGTCATCGACTCCATCGTTATCATCATCATCACCATCATCATCATCATCATCATCATTATTATTATTATTATTATTATTATTATTATTATTATTATTATTATTATTATTATTATTATTATTATTATTAATATTATTATTATTATTATTATTATTTTTATTATTATTATTATTATTATTATTATTATTATTATTATTATTTATTATTATCATCATCATCATCATCATTATTATCATTATCATTATTATTATTATTATTATTATTATCATTATTATCATTATTATTATTATTATTATTATTATTATTATTATTATTATTATTATCATTATTATTATTATTATTATTATTATTATTATTATTATTATTATTATTATTATTATTATTATTATTATTATTATTATTATTATTATTATTATCATTATCATTATCATTATTATTATGCTTTAATTCTCTTCGGCCTCAAGCCCTTGAATTTTAACTTGGCACTTTGTCCACCTTTGTCCTGGCAAATTAATGGAAGACGTAAGTAAATAAATGTAAAACACAGGGTGAGGTCTTTGACCTCCCGTGGCGGACATGTTACCCCTATCCACTATATCTGTTTTTAGAGCTGCTTTCTGTCTTTGTCTTGGGAAGCGATTTTACTTTCCTTTTTTCGGGATCCTTTCTGGAGTCTTTTGGCTGGGAGGGCAACAGTCAAATGTACAGTTAGAGTTTTGGGAGATGATATTTTTTGTCCTGCAAATCATCTCTCCTATATGCACTGTATTGTTTTTGTTTTGCTTTACACACACACACACACACACACACACACACACACACACACACACACACAAATATATATATATATATATATATATATATATATATATATATATGTGTGTGTATATATATATCGCAAAGTACCTTTCGTCAGATCAAACAGACCCAGCCACCTGCTCAATCCTTGCTGGGTGGACAGGGTGGGGGGGGGGGGGGGGGAGGGGGGGGGGTAGAAAAACAATTTCTTTACTTAAGATCGATTTAGGTCCCCTTTCATATGTGACCCCTCGACTCAAAACGGTATTATTTCGGGATGATTGAGATGCTGAAAATTCAATTTATAGACAGAAATATCAGGCTTGCGTTGAGTTTTTATGTCTTATTGAGGAGAATGAATACTATATTTTATTGTGGCAATTAGCGATCATTCCAATTTGCTACCAGTTTAAATTTAATTTTACTTCAAAACAACGTGTTCATCCCGACATAATACCGGTTTGAGACGAGTCCTCCTCTATCAACTGAGATATCGGGATAACATTTTAGTTGGTATTGCGGAACATTCATAAAAGTTGAAGATTGTATGTGTATCTGTGTGCGGCTATAATGTGGTCTAGTGGTATGACACTCGCTTTTGGATCGGAATATCCTGGGTTCGAGCCTCACTCAGCGCATAGTTGAGTCCTTGGAGAAGGTTCTTAACTCATATTCTCTCACAGTACTCAGGTGTTAAATGAGTACCTGGCCGTTAACAGCGTTGTCTCTGTCCGAAAAAAATTGTAACAGGCGTCATGTGCCGTCCTACATGTTAAATGTTGCTGATAGCCAGGGACCCTTTGTAAAGCGCTTTGAGCACGTTTAGTGGATATTACGC
>NC_088368.1:28013352-28020852 GCF_034508935.2 Berghia stephanieae | reverse complement strand
TACATCGACGTTTTCATGTCGAGCACTGCACTATTCGTACCATATTTGTATCCAACACGATTCAATATATATATATATATATATATATATATATATATATATATATATATATATATATATATCAAAGGGGTCCCTATAGCTCATTTTGGTAGAGCACTCGCTTTACACGCAAAGGGACCAAGATCGATCCCAGGTGAAGTCGAGGTTTTTTTCTATCCCCCTGTCTACCCAGCAGTGAATGGGTACCTGGGTCTGTTTGATTTGGCGAAAAGTACTTTGCGATATATAGACGAGCGTCTTATCCAAAGGATAGCAAGCAATTCCCTTTTTCATACTATAGAAACTGGGCCTCGTGGATCTGAAGGACTACTTTATTAATCTCTCACAAAAGAGATTGTAATATCGCCTTGCCAGCCTTTTGTCTTGCCTATATGTTAAGTATTGCGGCTAGGTGGTATAGTGGTATGACACTCGCTTTCGGATCGAAAGATCCTGGGTTCGAGCCTCGCTCGGCGCATAGTTGAGTCCTTGGAAAAGGCTCTTTATTCACATTCTCTCACCGTACTCAGGTGTAAAAAGAGTACCTGGCCGTTAACAGCGTTGTCTCTGTCCGAAAAAAAATTGTAATATCGCCTAAAAGGCGTCATGTTTCGTCCTACACGTTAAATGTTGCTGTTGGCCATGGATCCCTTGTAAAGCGGTTTTAATACTGTTTAGTGGATATTAAAAAAAAAGGTATTGCCCTTTGCTTTCAACATCTTTAAAGCGCTTAACGGTTTTAGTGGATATTGCTCTATAGAATGAACCAACTTGATGTCATTCTGCTCCTCGAGAGTTACGGAACTTGTAAGAGTGTTAGTACAAAACGGACGCCTAACAGGCTACTGGTACTGTACGACATGGGAAAACGGTTCCATATGGTCTGATGGGGGAAATAAATGAAAAAAAAAGCGTGAAGCGCATTGAGCACAGGGGTAAATCCGTGGAAATGCGTTATATAAATGACAGACAGAAGTCCAAGACAGCTAACGATCTTAAAGTTGTCCAGTGCGACTATGTGGTTTAGTGGTATGACACTCGCTTTCGGATCGGAAGGTCCTGGGTTCGAGCCTCGCGCTCGACGCATAGTTGAGTTCTTGGAAAAGGCTCTTTACTTACATTCTCTCACCGTCCTCGGGGTGTAAAATGAGTACCTGGCCGTTAACAGCGTTGTCTTTGTCCGAAAAATTGTAATATTATCGCCTAACAGGCGTCATGTCCCGTCCTACATGTTAAATGTTGCTGTTGACCAGGGACCCCTTGTAAAGCGCTTTGAGCACTGTTTAGTAGATATTGCGCTAAATAAAAGCTGAATTAAAAAAAAAAAAAGTATTGCCCTTGGATTTCAACATCTTTAAAGCGCTTGAACGGTCTTAGTGGATATTGCTCTATAGAAGGAACTTTGAAGAGTGTTAATATAAAATGGACGCAAACAGGCTACTGGCACTGTATGAAAAGAAAATATTGTTCCATATCATGGTCTGATGGGGAAAATAAATGAAACAATGTGTGAATCCGTGGAAATGCCCCTTTATAAATGATCATATTTATTCATTTAAAATTTTAATATGAGATTGAATTTAAAGCTATCATATGTTATATTCATCAAATTACAAGTTGAAACCTTCGTACAAAACTCACCTTACAATGAAAGATGCAACCGTTTCCCGGCGCTTTTCTTCCTAGCTTTAATAGAATCGATGTTCTTGAGCCACCCAAGAAGTCTACAATGGATAAAATAATATAAGAAAGATACTGTCTGAGTTTAACAATGATATGGAATCTTAGAACATATCCCTATTCATTGTTGTACCCGACGTGTAGGCTACCTATTTGTAGGTTTTTAAATAATCTACTTTTATGAGCTGGTTGTTGAAATGATCATTCTCTCAAATCAACGCAAAATGATGCTTAATAATAATAATAATAATAATAATAATAATAATAATAATAATAATAATAATAATAATAATAATAATGATGATGATAATGATGATGATAAGAATAATGATAATGATAATGATGATAATAGTAATAATAATAATGATAGTAATGATGATGATAATAATGATAATAATAATAATAATAATAATAATAATAATAATAATAATAATAATAATAATAATAATAATAATAATAATAATAATAATAATAATAATAATAATAAAATAATAATGATGATGATGATAGTGATAATACGAATGATAATAATGATAATAATAATAATAATGATAATAATAATAATAATGATAATAATAATAATAATGATAATAATAATAATGATAATAATAATAATAATGATAATAATAATAATAATAATAATAATAATAATAACAATACCAATAACAATAATAATAATAATAATAATAATAATAATAATAATAATAATAATAATAATAATAATAATAATAATAATAATAATAATAATAATAATAATAATGACATAACAATAACAATAATAACGATAACGATAACGATAACGATAATGATAATGATAATGATAATGATAATAATAAATAAATAAATAAATAATAATAAATGACATTTGTTGAGCCCGAGGTCTTCTTCTTCGTTAATTAAATTGATGCTATTATTTGACTATTGTTTAGAAAAAAATATTATTCGAGTTTCAGGCAGCAACGTTTGTGTTATTCTGTATTCTTCCAACATTTTACTAGAAATCTAATTTCAAACGGACGTGCACTAATTTTCAGGTCTGATGACCCAAATGTCTAAGGGCCCAATTGTTGTAATGGAAAATACTCTCAACGCAAAATATTGTCCTTTTCAACAATGTAAAACCAAGCCCATAATGGCGTCCTGTTATCAGACCTGAAATTGGATTCAATAGTCTGATGTCACGTCGCCCAGCAATGGCGGCCATCGTGGTTCTAAACAAAGAAAATCGGTACTTTTTATTCTTCATGCTGGCTCGAACTTCTCAAATGTCTTGTGATCAGAATGTATAAAAGTCAAAACATGATCATTTTTATAATGTCTTTCTCCTCTGGATACACTTTTATGCTCGTCCGAGAAATATTTCATAACAGCGTCCGCCATTGTTCCGATAGTTTAGAGACAATAACTGTTACCATGCGTCATTACGAGGGAAGTGACGTTACGACTTTTGAAGCGGGTTAGGTGCACGCCGATCCTAAAAAAAGATACCATCTTGAGGGGCAGATTTTCACAAATAAATGTACTTACCGTGTTCCAAGCCTGGGACGTCTTTCAGGCATCCATATATATTTTTTCGATTTTCGGCTTGAACGATCTTTTCAACGGTCTTGAAATGGATGGTACTCTCTGTAATACACAGATTTCAAGAAATAAAAATGTGATAGACCAACATAGTATGAATTTCAATCTTTGCATCAGAACATTAGAGCCTGATTTCACGGAATTTGAGAGCTATACAAAAGATTTATTATTATTATTATTATTATTATTATTATTATTATTATTATTATTATTATTATTATTATTATTATTATTATTATTATTATTATTATTATCATTATTATTATTATTATTATTATTATTATTATTATTATTATTATTATTATTGTTATTGTTATTATTATTATTATTATTATTATTATTATTATTATTATTATTATTAATTTTGTTATCGTTATTATTATCATTATTATCACTATTATTATTATTATTATTATTATTATTATTATTATTATTATTATTATTATTATATTATTATTATTATTATTGTTATTATTATTATTATTATTATTATTATTAGTAGTAGTAGTAGTAGTAGTAGTAGTAGTAGTAGTAGTAGTAGCAGTAGTAGTTGTATTAGTAGTAGTAGCAGTAGCAGTGGTTGTAGTAGTAGTAGTAGCAGTAGTAAACTCACCACAATTTTGTGCGTGCGTTATGCGTCCAATTCGAAGGCATTGCGAGCTACAGTAAGTCTCAGACCCACTTCCACATTTTTGACAGTCCAATATCTTTGACATGTTCTGTGAGAAGACCACGTGACAAGACCGACACTGAACCATCATCCCTCTTCCACCCCGTCTTACTACTACTCCTGCCCTTTCTACTCTATCACTTTCATCTCCTCCTCCGCCCAAAAGGTCAAATCTGACGTCATCATAATCTTCATCAGTAAAACCTTCATCTTCACTCTCCTCGTCGTCTGTATCTTGACCTAACAAACAGGAAGTGATGTTATTATCCTCTTCGTGCAAATTGCCCAGATCGGCAAAAAGTTCTCTGTAAGGAGATTGTGGATTAACCGCTCTTCTAAGAAGATCTTCTTTCAATCTCAAATCGTTGGCAATGACGTCGTTAATGATGTTGTGGTTGTTGGCAATTGCAATGGCGTTGTCTTGGTTGTTGGCGATGGCAATGGCCTTGTCCTGAAGTTGTTGAAATTGAAGATCCTGCAAAAAACCGTGTCAGTGCATGACATAATCAGTCGGAAGGTGAAAATTTTGGATTTGCAATTTTCTAAAAGAATATACTCCCCAGAGCATCTTAATATTTATTTGAAGTAAATCGGGTGATTTTTCATGAAGTTATAGTCAGATGTATGGGAAAGGTATCCTACAACTTTTCTCAAATTTCATACTTTCTCAACTTAACTAGCTGTAAAAAATATTTAGAAGTGAAATTAAGCTTTGATATTTCCCGAAGATGTACAAAAAGGGTTGATTTAATCATTTATGACAATTACTCATTTTGGATAAAAATTGACCTTCTAACTACACATGGCAATATCTCAGTTCAAACCTTTTCACCATCCGACTGATTATTTCATTCAATGTAACTATCGTTTTGTCAATGAGTGTTGCTGTTGACCAGGGACCCCTTCTAAAGCGCGTTGAGTACATTTAGTAGATATTGCGATATATAAAAGCCATTGTGAGCAACATCTGCCACCATTTAACATTTCAAAGAGTATCACACATACATAAACGTGACCTGTCACCTCAAAATGGTATTACGTAGAGTTAATCCATGCCGTCAACATTTAATAGAAATTATAATCAAAATGTTTATGCCTAGTTTTAGTTTTTAATGTTTGTTTCAGGAGAATAAGAAAGATTTCTTACAAAAACAACAACAACAAAATAGAAAAAGAAAAAGAAAAAGAAGGAAACAAAAAAAAAAAAACAACAACAAACAAAAAAAAAAAAAACCCAGTAAACAAAACAAAACAGCAACAACAAAAAACAAACAAACCCAGTGCTATGCTTGTGTCTGAATGAGTCTTTAAGGTGATCTCAAACTAAGTAATTTGATAATATGATCTTGGAATCTACATCTGTTCCCGATTTGAACCAGTTCCTCTTTGTCTTACCTTTTCTCCGGTGCTTTAATTTGTAATTCTAGAACGTTTTTTACTATCCCTTTTTATTCCTTTTTACTGGATACTGATATAATCTAAATGTGTTGCAAGCGCCGTAAAACCCCTAAAAACCTAAACTAATACAATCAAAGATACATACGAACACTTCTTCTGGTGGAAGAAAATATTCCACCACGGGCTGTAATATTGGAACACTGTACATGGCTCTGAAGACTATCTGTCCCATTGTGATTTGATGCTAGATCTGAAAAATCGAAATAAAAGTTCACATAATTTATTGTCACCCATCGCCTACGTCCGTGTTATGGTCCGTTCAGACGTACAGTTATTTCATCCGCGACTTTTTAATAATAATATTAATAATAATATATATTTTATTC
Source organism: Berghia stephanieae (assembly GCF_034508935.2). Lineage (NCBI taxonomy): Eukaryota > Metazoa > Mollusca > Gastropoda > Nudibranchia > Aeolidiidae > Berghia > Berghia stephanieae. Next base: position 28,015,098 of record NC_088368.1, on the reverse strand, counting down.
ATTCAAAAAAATGGAAATTCATTTACAGACGTGGCATGCATGAAAATGTATAAACACAAAGTTGAGAATCTATGGCGACAATGTATACATATATATATATATATATATATATATATATATATATATATATATATATATATATATATATATATATATATATATAATATATATATATATATATTATATATATATCAAATGCACAAAATGTAAAAATATACAACCAAGAACCAATTGCAACACTTATATATTAATTTGATAAATTGAGATAGACCATACCTCTGGCCTTTAGTCCGAACTTGTGTGTGTATATTTAAAATATGGTATGTAATTTAAATCACAGTTGCGCGTTAAAAATTCGAACACCATGTGTCAAAAATGAATTAAGGCGACGTGTTGTCTTTGTTTTTATAGATCTAAGGCGACGTCTCCTCATGGAGAACTTAATATATTTGTGAAGGGGGTGATCGCCATCCTTCATAACGTTCTCCATTTTACTTAGACAAAATCTCTTGACGGTTATCCAGAAACTGTAGGGCGAAGTGAAAACACCACTTGAAAAACTGACCGTTTAACCCTCTCTTTACTATAGGAAAATCGTCACATTCGCTACGATATATACAACCAACATTTTTCTTATTCAAATTTCTTGTGTACATCATAAACTCATATTAACATCATATTAACTCTCTCATTACCAGCTATTTTTAGAATTTTACCCTAAACTTCATACTCATCTAACACAAAAATAGATTTTTCAAACAAAATAGTAACGAGTATATTCTATATTTTGTTCAGAAAAATAAGCTCTGCAACACAGTGTCGAGTTTTTATAGCTATAACTTACTATTAAAATGAAATCAGAATAAGAAAACTGTTGGCTGCATCGTAACGAATGTGACAATTTTCCTATTGTTGGTAAGGAGAGGGTTAAACTGGCAAATACCGGAGCACGCACTGGTTTAAAATAACGATCCGAAACAAAGTGTATGAGACAGTGCCAGACAAAGCAAGAAATACAAATATAGGAAAAATCATTCCTAAAAATTTTATATATCTCGCTCATCATAATATTAACTTTATAGATAGTATGAAGTTGGCGTCACTCGGGTCTTTGTTATTGCCTTTTGCCATCCGCGTATATGAGTAAATCTCACTAAACTATATTAACGAGACTATAAACGTTCAAGGTTACACATAATTTTGTTTGGTCCGTTATACTTCCGGATGGCAATGTTGTGAGCTTCTTAGCCAAGCGCATACTATCTATAAACTCAATTTCAAGCATCTATCTAGTTCATTCCGAAGCATCAACGCTTTGAAACGATGGGTCACAACAAATAATATGTGCAAAAACAAAAGACATCTATCTATCTATCTATCTATCTATCTATCTATCTATCTATCTATCTATCTATCTATCTATCTATCTTACCTTCTTCTAAATCTGAATTCCCTCTGGCGTGCTGTCTGTTGTTGTTATCGGGGTAATAAATAATTCATTAATGGAGCGAGTTGTTGAGTTTGGTACGATTAATCGACACTATCAAACACAGAGTGTAACGTCATCCAAGTTTCGATTTAGATTCTTTGTAATCGTCACCGCCTTTCGGGAAATTCCGATTTGTTGTCATGCTATCATTATCATTATGTCATGTTAACTCATCCAAACTAAAGACTGAACTGTTTAAAACTGTATTCACTTAATTCAGTCTATTGTTTGTTAGTTAGTTTTTTTTTTTCAAATTA
>NC_088368.1:27980852-28008352 GCF_034508935.2 Berghia stephanieae | reverse complement strand
ATTGGTGATGTGGTGTGTAAACTAATAAATTATTTGACCGTGTTATAAGTCATTTATTTCTACCATTTGGTATTCTTAAATTTTCATGAAAATAAGATGTTATGATATTGACTTTTTCCCGAATTCAGTAATTTATAGAGCTCCTAGCGAGACCTCGTAGATTAGTTCTTGCCCAATATCGTATTTTTCTTCCTGCTTCGTCTGTCGGTGTTTTATACACATTTTCCTGATGTTATCTACTTAGTTGAACATTTATATTGTGCGATATAAGCTAAAATGCAAAAAAAAAAAAAAGCACTTTATAGGGCGTCTCAATTCAACAGCAACAATTAACATATTATAGGACGAGACATGACGTCTGTTAAGCGATATTACATTTTTTTTTCGGACAGAGACACAACGCTGTTACCAGTCAGGTGCTCATTTGACACCATGGCACGGTTAGAGTCAAAACGTTGTGCCCCCCCCCCCCCTTCTCACACACAGTGCCGAACTCGAACCAGAGACTTTCAGGTTACAAGCCGAGTGTCATATAACACTACTGTCGCACGTTGCGATATAATCTAAGATCAGATTAAAATCTACTGTAGTGCTGGGCACAAACAAAGGACGCAAAGAATCACTGTGACAGTCACATATTATTATAATTCATGTTATGGAGGCACCATGATCTGGTGGAAAGTACTTTGTGATCCTATCCAAAGGATAACAAAAATTTTGCTATAGTCCTTTTCACGTCATAGAAACCGGGATAAACTCCGGCTCCACGCGGCTCACGGCTCTACCATGCTAACTTGCCCGTTCCCCCTCCTACCCATGCCCTCCAATTTAAAATTTAAAAAAAAGGGAGGGGGGGGGGGGGCGGGTACAAAAATCGGATTTTCCCGTTTGAGCACTGACTCAACCCTCTCTGCCCACCGTTGTGTGTGCCATGCGTGACCTTACGTCTCTAGTCATATTCTGTTCTCATCATAGGTTTATAAATAGTCATCTATAAATTTATATACCTCATGAAATGCTATGAATAGGACAGATATGCACAATTTTATAATTTGCGTAGGACTCGTACTTGGTTATAAATATAATATACAAATAAAAATGTATTAGTCATTGTATACGTGGCAGAGATTACGTGGACGACAAATTTTTAATGATTTGCCTATGACCTTTATACAAAGTATGCGCTAGTGTTGCTTCGAAAAGAATAACAATGAAATTGGAGGTGAAAATAGGATTCAATAGTCTGATGTCACGTCCGCCCAGCAACCAGCAGCTTGGTTCTAAACAAAGACGATCGGTAATTTTTATTATTCGTGCAGGCTAGAACTTGTTTATATGTCATATGATCAGAATGTATAAAAGTCAAAACATGATCAGATTTATAATGATTTTCTCCTCACTCTGGATACACTTTTATGCTCGTCGGAGAAGTATTTCATAAGGGCGGTGATGGAGATAATGGCGTCCGCCATTGTTTCGATAGTTTAGAACCAGTTGCTAAGCGTCCTTACCAGAGAAGTGACTTCACAAGTGTTGAACCCTATTGAAGAAGAAAAAAGAGACAACATAGAAGGAAGTGGAGATGACAGCCCAAAATCACATGCCCTTACAGAGAGAACGTCAACATAGCATTGCGCATGCGTCTCTCTTATCAACTGAGGAAATCTATCGTTTGGTAAATGAGATATCACTAATTATATTTGAGAAATCACTTTTCAAAATGTTGTCAGATACATACTTATACAAAATAAAGATATAACAAATAAACTTATTTTGATGAAAAGTTCACAGTGATGTGTTACAAAGAACACCCAAGATTGAGATTACCCGCCGTGAAATCACTGACTTCAGACTTCGGTAACTCAGACTAAAAGATCGCCGAGAAACGATATAACTTAGTGGTGCATCACTGTGAACTTTTCATCAAAATAAGTTTCTTGGTTACATTTTTATTTGATAACAGTATCTATATAATAGCATTTTTAAAGTGATATCTCATTAACCAAAAGATAGATTTTCTCAGTTGGTAAGAGAGACGCATGCGCAATGCTATGTAGACGTTCTCTGTGTAAGGGCATGTGTTTAGAACCAGTTACTATGCGTGCTTACGAGGGAAGTGACGTCACGACTGAGTAACCCTATTGAAGAAGAAGAAGAAGAAGAAGAAGAAGAAGAAGAAAGGGAAAACATGGAAGGAAGTGGAGAAGGCAGCCCAAAGTCGTGTCAGTGGAGGAGAGTCATCCATTGCCAGTGTTCCAGAAGGAGTTAAATGCTTTAAGTCTGGGTGGGGTTCCTGACCTCCCATAGTGGGCAGGGAGGCACTTACTGTGTCTTCTATCTCCTTATGCTTTCTGTCTTTTTCTTGGAATGAGATTACTTGGTCTTGTACTGGCCCTGGTCGGATACCCTAGCTGGGAGGGAAACAGTCGATATGTATAGGTAGAATTTTTGGAAGATATTTTTGTCTTGTACATTATCTCTCTATTATGTATTATGTTTTGTTTACATATTATATTATATGATTTGTAAACACGTGAGTGTATTCCTCTTTGTGGGGACCTGTGTTTGTGTCTGGATGAAACGTTTAGGTGACCTCAAACTATGCACGCTGATAGTGTGCTCTTGGAATCTTCATCTGTTTCCTATTTGAACCAATTCCCCTTTGTCTTACCTTTTCTTGGGTGCTTTAATTGTTTTTCCTAGAACTTTTTACTCTCCCATTTTCTTCCTTTTTACAGGCGCTGATATGACCTAAATGTGTTACAAGCGCCGTAAAACCCTTAAAAACAAACCAAAGGCTTTAAGTACTTATCAAGGCTGTGTGGCTATGTGGTCTAGTGGTATGACACTCGCTTTCGGATCGGAAGGTCCTGGATTCGAGTCTCGCGCTCGGCGCATACTTGAGTCCTTGGAAAAGGCTCTTTACTCACATTCTCTCACCGTACTCAGGTGTAAAATGAGTACCTGGTCGTTAACAGCGATGTCTTTGTCCGAAAACTTGAAAGATCGCTTAACAGGTGTTATGTCCCGTCCTAATGTTAAATGTTGCTGTTGACCAGGGCCCCTTGTAAAGCGCGTTGAGCACATATACTGTAAAGCTCATTTTTTAAAAGTAAGTGAGTAAGCGCACCTATGTGGGCTTGTGGTACGACATTCGCTCTCAGATCGAAAGGTCCTAAGTTCGAGCTTCACTCGGCGCATAGTTGAGTCCTTGAAAAAGGATCTTTACTACGCAGATCCTCTCATCGTACTCAGGTATAAAACAGAAAATATATGATATCGCCTAACAGTCGTCATGTCTTTTCTTACATATTAACTTAGCCTGGGTCCCCTTGTAAGGCGCTTTGAGACTTCGAGTGGATATTGCGCTATATAAAAACTTTCATTTTAAAGTAAATAAGTAAACAAGTAAGTATAACGGAAACTGAAATTGCAATAGCCCGTCTCAAGGCAATTGCCAAATACACCACGTCTCACAAGTAAAAAAAAAAACAACAACAACAAAAAAACCCAACCCCCACCCCCCTTTACTTCACATACAGTAAAAAAAAAAAATGAAATAACAAATGTTTTGAGCTTTAATGTAGAGCAATATGCCTTAAGGAGGTCTTGATAGCTGAGTTGGCAGAACGAATGTTCACTTCACACGTAAATGGGATTAAACCCGATCCCGGATGAAGGCGAGATTTTTTTCGATTTCGCCATATTTATTATTATGATGAAAAACGCACTGCATTACTTCACTGTGTTGGAATATATTTTGTGTGTGTTAAAATAGAGAACTGTACTGTTGAAAACGATGTTCTTTATTATTATTATTATTATTATTATTATTATTATTATTATTATTATTATTATTATTATTATTATTATTATTATTATTATTATTATTAATATTATTATTATTATTATTATTATTATTATTATTATTATTATTATAACATTACCATTATTATAACATTATTATTTTTTTTCTTTTATTATTATTATTATTATTATTATTATTATTATTATTATTATTATTATTATTATTATTATTATTATTATTATTATTATTATTATTATTATTATTATTATTATTATCATTATTATTATTATTATTATTATTATTATTATTATTATTATTATTATTATTATATTATTATTATTATTATTATTCTAACCAGAACAACATCTGCATCATCCGCAACATCAGAGCCTTCTGATCAAAGTATGACGTCATTCACTCCCAGTATGACGTCAAGGTCATCTGAACAATCTGAGCAAAGTGATATATCTGTGACGTCAGAGATTTCATTTACAAGTGAAGTAAGTATCACTTCTTTCTTTCGTTTGTTTTTATTAAATTATCCTCTCCCACCCTTCTATCTCTCTCTCTCCCCCCATCTCTCTCTCTCTCTCCCGCTCTCTCTATTTCTCTCCCTCTCTCTTTCCTTCTCTCTCTCTCTCCCCCTCTCTCTCTTTCTCTCCCCCCCCCCCCCCTGTTTGAAACAATTTCACTTTGTTTTACTTTTTCTCGGATGCTTTAATTGTAATACTTTAACTTTTTACTATCCCACTTACTGATTATTATATCCTCTTATATCTGTTTTCTCTACTTGGTTTTGCCCTGGCCCTGACCGGAGTCCTTGGCTGGGAGTGAAACAGTCGAATGCTTATAGTCGAACAGTTATTGTTTGGGGAGATATTTTTACCCCTTGTAAATCATCTTATGTATCATTATTACTATTATTATTATTATTATTATTATTATTATTATTATTATTATTATTATTATTATTATTATTATATTATTATTATTATTAATATTATCATTATTATTATTATTATTATTATTATTATTATTATTATTATTATTATTATTATTATTATTATTATTATTATTATTATTATTATTATTATTATTATTATTATTATTATATTTGTTATTTTGAATGTATAATGTAAGCATTTGACTGTATTCTTCATAGTTGGATTTTGTGCTTGTATTCGGATGAGACTTATAGGTGATCTCAAACTAAGTACTTTGATAGTGTGCTCTTGGAAACTACGTCTGTTTCCTATTTGAACCAATTCCCCGTTCTCTTACCTTTTATTTGGCGTATTAATAGTAACTCTAGATTAGAACTTATTATTATCCCATTTTCTTCCTTTTTACTGGCGCGGATATGACCTTAATGTGTTGCAAGCGCCGTAAAACCCTTTAAGACAAAAACAAACTATGACAATGACAATGGAATACAGTTCGATAAAGAACCGAAAATTAGGAACCAGCAAGAGGTTATGACTTAAAGCAGGAATTGATTTTAAGAGTGTTGACTATAAGCGGATTTCGAATCTACATCTGTTTCCTATTTGAACCAATTCCCCTTTGTCTTACATTTTCTTAGGTGTTATAATTGTAATTCTAGAAGTTTCTTTTTACTATCCTATTTTCTTCCTTTTGGACGCATACCCAAAGACATCATGTACGGTTAACTAGATTCTGGACGGCGACCAACTGGCCATCCAGCTCTGCGCTTCTATGATGTCTGCAAACGAGACATGAAATTGACAGGCATCGACTCAAACACATGGGAATCGCTTGCTGACGACCGCAGCGGCTGGAGATATGCGGTGATGGAGGGAGTGAAGAGGGGTGAGGAGAGGAGACAGAAGAAGTTTGAGGAGAGGAGAGCAAGGAGGAAAGAGAGGCGGCAGATCCAAACACCAAACATACAGTCAAACTACGTGTGCAACAACTGCGGTAGAGACTGCCATGCAAGGATTGGTCTGCTGAGTCGCATCCGTCGCTGCTCTCAACAAGACTGATGAGACCAAAGCCATACAGGGCGCAAACCATCGTCTATTGAGACGGAAGGATGCCCACCATACCAATTTCTTCCTTTTTACGGACGCTGATATGACCTTAATGTGTTGTAAGCGCCCCGTAAAACCCTTTAATAAAAAAACCAAACATAAGCGGATTTCGGTGTATTATCAATTATTTCATTTATCATTTTTATCCTCTATTCAGAGAATCGATTGTATCAACGGTACATCCGAGTGTACTGGCATTGCCCTTGGTGACTACACATATTGTACAGACAGGTCTATGTTTATAAGGTAAGAAGAAAATGTTGAAGATCCGAAACTTTTATTCTTACACATATTGTACAGACAGGTCTATGTTTATAAGGTAAGAAGAAAATGTTGAAGATTCGAAACTTTTATTCTTACACATATTGTACAGACAGGTCTATGTTTATAAGGTAAGAAGAAAATGTTGAAGATTCGAAACTTTTATTCTTACACATATTGTACAGACAGGTATATGTTTATAAGGTAAGAAGAAAATGTTGAAGATTCGAAACTTTTATTCTTACCGGTTGCAGTGGTCTAGTGGTATGACACTCGCTATCGGATCGTGAGGTGCTGGGTTTGAGCCTCGCTCGGCGCATAGTTGAGTCCTTGGATGGAGAAGGCTCTTTACTCACATTCTCTCACCGTACTCAGGTGTAAAATGAGTACCTGGCTGTTAACAGCGTTGTCTCTGTCCGAAAAAATTGTAATATCGCCTAACAAGCGATGTCCCGCCCCACATGTTAAATGTTTTTGTTGGCCAGGGACCCCTTGTAAAGCGCTTTGAGCACGTTTAGTCGATCTTGCGCTATATAACATCTCAATTTAAAAGCTCCATTTAAACAAGTACGCACATTTCTAAGACATTACCATGTTCAATGCGTTTCATAAACTCTTAATTTATCCATCGCCCCAAGCATGCTCCGTGGAACCAAAATTCGATTCAGATGTACTTGTTGTACTGTGTCATCGTCTATACTCAGATTGCTGTTAACATTTGAGTCGATTGGGACAATACGTTTAAAGTTCCTGTTCCATTAAAGTGACGAATATTTAATGTAAATGAGGCAAAAAAGATTTGTGAAGAATACTCGTCTCTAATACAGGGGCACTCACTCTCTCGCAAGAATTGTCATCTGTATTTTGTGTACAGTGACCATCTCTCAAGAAAATTCTTGTCTGTAGCATGTGGACAGCGACACACACACACACTCTCTCTCTCTCTCTCTCTCTCTCTCTCTCTCTCTCTCTCTCTCTCTCTCTCTCTCTCGTGAGAATTATTGTCTGCAGTATGTGGGCAGGGATACGAGAGAGGGAGGGAGAGAGAGAAAGAGAGAGAGAGAGAGAGAGAGAGAGGGAGAGAGAGATAGAGATAGAGAGAGAATGAGAGAGAGAGAGAGAGAGAGAGAGAGAGAGAATTATTGTTTGCAAAAAGTGGAACGACACTCTATCACAAGAATTCTCGTCTGTATTTTGTGGACAGAGACACTCTCTCACGAGAATTCTTGTATGCAGTATGTGTACAGGGATATTCATTCTCTAATGAGAATTCTTGCCTGTAGTATCTGGACAGGGACACTGTGTCACGAGAATTCTCGTCTGTAGCATTGGACAGGGAAACTCTCTCGTGAGAATTCTCATCTGCAGTATGTTAACAGGGACACATTCGAGAGAAAAATGTGTCTGCAGTATGTGGAAAGGGACAAGAGAGATAGATAGAGAGAGAGAGAGAGAGAGAGAGAGAGAGAGAAAAAAAAGAAAGAGAGAGAAAGAGAGAGAGAGAGAGAGAGAGAGAGAGAGAGAGAGAGAGAGAGAGAGAATGAGAATTCTTGTTTCCTGTATGTGGACAGGGACACTCGAGAGAGGGAATTCTTGTCAGCAGTATGTGGACAGGGACACTCTCTCGTGGTAAGTTTTGTCTGTAGTATGTTGAGAGGGACACTGTCTCACGATAATTCTTGTCTGTAGTACGGACATATGGACATATTCGAGAGAGGATTTTTGTCTGCAATCTGTGGAAAGGGACACGCTCGAGAGAGTAAATCCTTGTTTGCAATGTGTGAAAAGGGGCAATAATCTGATTGAGAGAATCTAGTGTTTGCAATGTGGTCATGCAGTATAACATTCAACTTCGGGTCGGAAGGTCCATGTTTGAGTCCCGACCACAACGCCACAAAGTTGAATCCTTAAAAAAGGCCCTTCACACACTTTCTCTCACCGTACTTAAGTTAACAGCATTGTCTCTGTCCAAAAAAAAGTAATACGGCCTAATTTTGATTCATATCCCGTTTTACATGTTAAGTGTTGCTGTTTTCTAGGAATCTTGTGTAAAGCTCTTTGAGCACTTTTAGTGGATGTTGCCCTATATATAAAAAAAAAATAAAAATATATATATATTATATATATATATATATTGAATCGTGTTTGATACAAATATGGTACGAAAAGTGCTCGACATGTAGTAATGGAGCGAATTATTATTTAAAATATTTACCACAATGTTTGGGGCAGTCTACATCAATGTTTCAGGCTTAATTTGCCATCTTCAGGACTGAGTTGTTTTCAGTCTCAGTCCTGAAGATGGCAAATTAAGCCTGAAACATTGATGTAGACTGCCCCAAACATTGTGGTAAATATTTTAAATATATATATATATAAATGCCCAAGTTAGAGAGATCTAGTCATCTAACTTTCAGTCTGAAATGAAAAACAATAAGAAGAGCAATGTGACGTCAACTTCATCCTTTTTTTTTCTTGTGTTCATAAACAACCAGATATGAATATGTTTGTTTGGATGGGTTTGGGGTGTGTCACGATTCCATTGTTTTGATTGGTTAAAAAACCTACTGGTTAATCATTTTTATTTCCAGATGCACCATAGGCTCCAATGTTATCGAGGACTGCGGCACCGGGCTGATTTTTGACGGAACAAAATGTACCCTTGAATAACGGTAAGTGAACTTGGCCTAGAACAGGACATAGGATATGACCTAGAACATGACCTGGAGGTTCCAAAATGTCTTATCATAATTTCTATATTCTACAAAACGGGATGCAGAAATCGAGACATCACACAGACTCTTCCGGTTCAAAAATCATTGGGAGTGTGTAACCAGTCGTCCGAAGGACTAACAATGTATAGGTTACATATAGAACCATAAGGTGGCTTAACTATTTTCGTAGCAGGGTGTATACTATGCATATTCTTAGGATTACGGGGCGTAGAAGAGCGAGTATGGTTTATCTTTATTAACCCTCTTCTTACCAACTATAGAAAAATGGTCACATTCGTAAAGATACAATCAATGATTTTCTTATTCAAATTTCTTTTGTACGTCATAAAATTTAAAGAAAATGAACAGTGTGTTGTAGAGCATGTTTTGCTAAAGAAATTATGTATGGCAAGAACGTTACTGCTATTATGTCTTAGTAATAAAAAATCTATTTTGTGTTAGTTGGGTGTGAAGTTTTGGGGAAAATCCCGAAAATGGCTTGTAAGGAGAGAGTGAACGACCAGCATTTATTTAGAAAATCAGATCAGATGCCATAACTCTTGGAACCAGAGGATCGGTTCCACAATGTATGAATGTATCCAGTCCTCCAGAAGACATGTTTCACACTTCCCAATGAGATTAGAACCAGTCTTTGGACACGTACATCACACTTTTGTTGCCTGAATTAGGTGTCCTGGTAGTTGTGTTTGATGCAGCGTGGCAAGAAGAGGAAAGTTATATGTACAGAATACCTTTCATCTGGCATACCGTCGAAATGCCAACCCCCCAGCTCAAACTCGAACCCTGAAAACTAATTTTGCTCGTCCTTAAAGTCCAAAACTTTACCTGTTTACCACAACTACGACACTCAAATGTTCTGCAATATGACTTATTTATTTCAGATTGATCACATGATATTTTATGACGATTCGGGGACAGAATGGACAATTTGTATTCGATATCTATAATTTCTTTTAAAAAAACGCTAATCAACTCTTTGTACTGCCCCCCCCCCCCCAACCCCCCACCCCCAACCCCCACCTCCCTTTTTCCAGAAATCTCGACGTTGATAATAACTGACACTGACTTTGGTGACGACAAATGGCTTTGTCTAAAGAAAAACTCCTGGCAATCAAACTATTAATAGAAAATGATAGACATAGTGATTTGAATCTTTAAGAATGAAATTGATTGAAAATTAATAATATTACTTAATAATAATAATGGGTAGATGGATGAAAAGATAATGTTTTTAAAAAAAATAATTATAATTGTAATACATGCATCCCGCTTTGAACATTTCAAGGCAAAATACACAATGCGATACACTATAGACGATACAAAATTATAGTTTACATTATGAAATGAATAGAAAATATTGTTGAGGTGTTAAAATTTACTCCCATAATTTCACTTATTTAAGAATTTTGCTTTATAAATGTCTGCTTCAAAAAATCAAGTGAAATCATTTAGGAACTTCACATTTCAGGCAAATTAAATTTAGATAAAGAACAGGTTATAAATATTAATTTAAATAATTTCTTTTCAGTTATTCGAAGGTCAAATTTTACTTGTCTCTGGTTTTTACGTAAAACTATAACTTTTTTCTCTACACTGGCTTCAAGAAATATTTTAGATACGTTATAGTAAACATTGAAAATACAACAAAGCAAATAATATAGTCTATATAATAAACCATTTCCCTTTGCTTAATAGTCAATCAATGAAAATCTGTCAAATCAATGATTTGGGGGAAAAGGGGGTGGGAAATATAATCTGAGGAACTTTTAACAAACATTTTGAAATGATTTAAGGGTAGGGTACTTTCATACTACTTTGTCAACTCGTATAACTTTACTAATTTCATAGTTTTAAAACACCAATTAAATGATGATAAGCATTTATTTCTATCTTCATCGAGGTCTTAGGTTTAATGTTTTATGGCAAATTTAGGTCAACTTGATTCAGTGATATTCGAATTTTTAAAATGAAATCTGACAAGAACAATTTTTAAAATAAGTTAAAATTGATTTTTTTTGTAAATATTCGATTGTTTTCGAAATAGCATATCGGGGTAAGGACTTAGTACATTTTTGTGCGTCCCCTTGATTAAAATAGAATATATCGTGTCTTATTAATAGATAGAGTTAAAATATACCGCAAACTTAATTCGGTATTTTAATATACTTTTGGCAATGATTTTAATTTAATTTGATTTCCGGGTTTTAAATGTAATAATATAGAGTTAGTGCATAGACCTAGTTATAATTTTGTATTAAGAATTATTCGAGTTCCGACGCATTTGATATTTATGTGACTCATCGTCTCAAAACGGTGTCGGGTTGCCTTTGATGCCAACAATTAAATGTGTTACAGTGAATGACATAATCAATCGGATGGTGAAAAGGTTTGAACTGAGATATTGCCAAGTTTAGTTACAAGGTCAATTTTTTTTATCTATAATGAGTTCTTGTCATAAATGGTTAAATCAACCATGTTTGTACATCTTCAGGAAATATCAAAGCTTAATTTCACTTCTAAATATTTTTTGGCAGCTAGTTAAGTTTTAAAAAGTATGAAATTTGAGAAAAGTTGCCGGATACCTTTCCCATACATCTGACAGACCATAACTTCACGAAAAATCACCCAATTTACTTCAAATAAAGATTAAAATGCTCTGGGGACCACATGCTTTCCGAAAATGAAAAAAATAATGCAAATCCAAAATTTTCACCTTCCGACTGATTATGTCATGCACTGACACATATACATAGCCAAAAAGATTAAACTTGGGATAAATTTATACGGTTCGAGGATTGTTTCTCAAACTGACAAAATCAAAACACCCCCCCCCCCCACCCCTGTCTTCAAATATCTGTGATTTTCACTCTCCTCTCATTTTCTGACATGTTTATACCCAAACAAAAAACACCGGATTGAAACGATAGGTGATAATCTTTTCAAAATGGTTTTTTTTTTCTTATTATTTTTATTTACTAATGTTATTTTTGTTTTGCTCAATAAACGAATTGTGATATTATGTGCTCTTGAAGATACTATAAAGATGCATATTACAGCTAGAAAACTAAAGATTTATTGATATTATGTGAAAAATGAAATAGAGAAATACACTTAATAGCCAGTTCTTCCCTTTGATGTGCCAGTGGAATAGTCAATAATATACTCAATGAAAACGGAGACGATTACAGTGAATGGTTTTGATCCCGTGTTCTAAAAAAAAAAAATAGCTTTAAAAATCAAGAGCTAGCTGGCGTCATCTGCTTTGCTCTTTTACTTTCAGGCGAACTCGGCGAATGTTTAGAGACGAAATAATTTATGTAGAAAGTAGATAACAAAACTTCATAAATTGACGGTTATTAATATACGAGTCAAACCAAGTGAAATTCGTCCAGAATTTTAAAAACATTACAAGCAAAGGTAATGATACAAAATAACAAATTAAATGTATCTTAATGAAAATAGAAATCAATAGTCTCATTATTGGAGCTTTTTTGTGTGTCCTATGAGTCGCATAATCAAGGGAGGGAACTGAATTATGTTAAACATATTTACTCTATAAAAAACACATAATAATCAATGTTGGGTTTGTCGTAGAATCGGATCGCTTTATATACTATTTAACTGTGGAGTCTTTGGTTATAATTAATAATTGGATGGTCAAGATTTTTAATGGCAGTTTTATTCAATTTAAAATTTTATTATCTAATATTAATCGAATGTCTAGCCGTACTCAGATGTTGATAAGGGGGGGGGGGGGGGGTGTTAATAATAGTAGATATATCATTCATTAGGGGAGATGGGTTTCAAACACGTTGACCCCCAAATCAAAGGATCTCCAGTTCGAGCCTGCATCTGTATTTGTAGAGGAGAACCCCCCCTCCTCCTCCCCCAATTATTATTATCTCCAGCCCCATAAATTTCCTAGGTTGTATTTGTCACGGAGCACACATAATTTAGCAGTAGAGCAGATCCCCCCCCCCCCCCCCCCCCCCCCCTCTATTTTTAGAAGCCATAACACATTAAATTATTACCTCATTTTTAGAAAATATCAAGATTATGCGTTGTCGTGTTGTGATCTTATATTTATACTATACCATCTATGATAACACACATGCTATACAGTTTTACAGTGTGTATATCTATGTTGATATTGTTGTTGTTATTATAAAGCCGCTGCATACCTGTACACATGTAATATATTATACATAGATCTAATAATATTATATTATAAATAATATTATACGCCATAATATATTTTAGAAGTGATTTTTATACAAATTATACAAATTAATGTCTCTTATATTAATGTTATGAATACACCGACACGCACTTTTGGCGCGTAAACTATTGATGTTTATTTTTACATTTGAGATGATAACTTAATGTGTTGTGCGCGTGTGTTATTTTGATTATTGGAATAGTATTTGTTATTAATGTTAGATAATTATCTATGTCAAATGCTAATAATGAACTTTCAAATACAACGTATTTTATGCTTTGATTAATACCAATAGGATTTATCTGACGTTTATTTACAATATCTGAATTAGTTATAGGGTGTGTTTTGTCTGGATTTTATAATATTTGTTAGTTTATTTATTTATTTATTTATTTATTTATTATTATCATTATCATCATTACTATTATTATTATTATTATTATTATTATTATTATTATTATTATTATTATTATTATTATTATTTACGAAGTTGTATTTTAAGTATAAACTCGGGAGAAACTGATGAATAATCACTGGACCAGAGGAAATATATTATAGAATAGCACTTTTCTGAATTTATAAACTTATTTTTCTCAAAAATTTAAGTCCTTTGATTAAATTGTCAAATAAATAAGGGAAGCAAGCGGTTTAATTATTATGCTTTATGATTTGATTTTCTTTCTTTCGTTCTTTCTTTGAGTTGTTTGTTGTTGTACTTTTCTGGGAGACGCTGGGTGGGGTTCCTGACCTCCCATAGTGGGCAAGGTGACACTCACTGTGTCTTCTATCTCCTTATACGTAGCTGTTTTCCAATATTTTTGCTTTCCGTCTTTATCTTGGAATGAGGTTACTTGGTTTCGTCCTGGCCGGAGTCCTTGGCTGGGAGGGAAGCAGTCAAATGCATAGTTATTGTTTTGGGAGATGATATTTTTTTCCGTGTATATCATCTCTCTGTTATGTATTTGTTGTTTTGAATTTATAATGTAAGCATTTGAGTGTATTCCTCCTTGTTGGATTTTGTGCTTGTGTCCGGATGAGACTTGTAGGTGGTCTCAAACTAAGTGCATCTGATACCTATTTGTTCCCAGTTCCCCTGTGTCTTACCTTTTCTTGGGTGCTTTACTTGTAATTCTAGAACTTTTTACTATCACATTTTCATCCTTTTTACTGGCGCTGATATAACCTAAATGTGTTGCAAGCGCCCTAAATTTTCCCCAACATAGACAACGTTGTAAACGGCCAGGTACTACTTTTACACCTGAGTACGGTGAGAGAATGTGAGTTAAGAGCCTTTTCCAAGGACTCAATTATGCGCCGGGCGAGGCTCGAACCAAGGACCTTCCTATCCGAAAGCGAGTGTTATACCACAAGAACACATAGCCGTACTTAAAGAACTCAAAGTTGCGCCGTGCAAAACGGGACTCGAACCAGTTACCTAGTACAAGAACCCGAGACGGCAGGGCATCTGGTCTAAAGGTGTGTTGTGACGATGCTGTCCGGCGGGTTTGAGACGGTGCAAGAATGCGGACCGGACTTTGCTGGTTGGGTCGATCGTAAGAGGCTGCTAGTACAAGACCATGCGCCAGGCAGATATGAAGAATCCAACGGCCCAACAAGGGCAAACGTTAAATGTAATTCCATCTCAACAAACATGCACAGGATCAAATGCGCACTACCTAGCTGGTAATTGAGCTTTATTTAGCGCAGTATCCACTAAACGTGCTCAAAGCGCTTTACAAGGGGTCCCTAGCCAACAGCAACATTTAACATGTAGGACGAGACATGACGCCTGTTAGGCGATATTACAATTTTTCGGACAAAGACAACGCTGTTAACGGCCAGGTACTCATTTTACACCTGAGTACGATGAGAGAATGTGAGTAAAGAGCCTTTTCCAAGGACTCAACTATGCGAGGCTCGAACCCAGGGCCTTCCGATCCGAAAGCGAGTGTCATACCACTTAACAAAAATAGCCGCACATATATAGCTATATAAAATACGACAATGAGAAAAATTCCATTTTTTGTTACTGTATCCAATTTCAGATCACTTTAATTTTCCTATCCTTGCATAATGGTATATGGTAGTCAACAGAAATGTCAATAATTATGATGGTAATAATGATAATAATAATAATAATAATGATAATAATAATAATAATGATAATAATAATAATAATGATAATAATAATAATAATAATAATAATAATAATAATAATAATAATAATAATAATAATATGATAATAAACAAACAATTTCTCAAAAGGACATTTTATAAATGAAATTCGAAGCATAATGCAAACACATACATACGGGTATAGGTATATATAAAAAATCTCGAATGTATCTACCTACTGATAAAAACAAGCAATGACAACAGTCCCGGTTTTCTTGTATATTTGTTCTATAGAACTATGATGATATTTCACATTTCTATCCAGGTACCTACTCCCGGACCCCGAAAAACGAGAGAAATGTTTAAACTCCCTCTCCTACCCAAAAAATCTCACCTCCTCCACTCTCTCAAATGTATAGAAAAAAGAAAAATAGACAACAAACTCACTCGTAAATCAAAGAAAAGGGGAGACTTTGTTTTATTTATATATATATATATATATATATATATATATATATATATATATATATATATATATATATATATATATATATATATATATATATATATATATATATATTTGTTTTTAAGGGTTTTACGGCGCTTGTAACGCATTAAGGTCATATAAGCGCCAGAAAAAAGGAAGAAAATCGGATAGTAAAAAGTTCTAGAATTACAATTAGAGCACCCAAGAAACGGTAAGACAAAGGGGAATTGGTTCAAATAGGAAACAGATGTAGACTCCAAGAGCACACAATCAAAGTACTTAGTTTGAGATCACCTTAAAGTCTCATCCAGACACAAGCACAGGTCCCAACTAAGAGGGATACAGTCAAATATTTACAAAATCATACATAATTATAATATTAACTAAACAGTACAGTGCATAACAGAGAGATGATTTACAAGGAAAAAAATATCATCTCCCAATACTCTAACTATACATTTGACTGTTTCCCTCCCAGCCAGGGTATCCGACCAGGGCCAGGAAAAAACCAAGTAATCTCATTCCAAGACAAAGACAGAAAGCATGTTGGAAAACATATATGGGGGGGGATAGAAGACACAATATGTACCTCCCTGCCCGCTATGGGAGGTAGGAACCCCACCCAGATATATATATATATATATATATAAAATACTCCAACATAAAAGTAATTAATTTTTACATCATTCACAACACACTCACACTCACAGTTCGAATACATGGTATAAAAGGAAATTAAAGCATGTCAAATAAACTATTTTAAACTGAACAAAAAATTGTTAAACGTATAAAGGGTAGCAAAACATTACTACACACCTTATTATTACGTTGGGTATCAAAGTAAAGATAAAACAATTCTTCTCAAAAAGGATTTTTAAAGGCAAGTATAAAGTTGTTTTATGATTGTATTGATCACAGAATCAATTGGAAAAGACAAAGAAAAGGAAAAATTATTCATTTTTAATCATTGACAATAATAAGGATGTCTAGAATTCAAATCAATCTCAAGAAGAAAAAAAAGATTCCAAAAACGAAACGATGGATACAGGATATAAAATAATAGAAGGGAGACTACTAAGTTTGACCTTCGACAGATTTGTATTATCTGGATTATCTTTCCTTCCTATACGTTTTGTAGACAAATAAAGGGAAATTACTGTGCTTGTCAAGTGGGATAATTTGACTTTTACAGGGTTGCCTCCTTTTTATAATGGATACGCTTACTAAAAGCCGATAGAGAGGTCAAATATGAAATAGGGGGGAGGGGGGGGGGGGGGGGGGGGGGGTGACGCATGGTTAAAATAATATTTTATTGTACACGAACAGGTAACAAAAATAATTTAATTTATTGTTTATGTAAATTTTGACCAGATGTATTTATGAGCGATAAGTGAATTAAGACGGGGGACAATAACCATAATGGTGATGGTGATGATAATGATTATCGCCATTATTGCTGCAGGAGTCAGGATAAATGAGAATAGTAATAAAGCTGTGACATGGGTGTGGCATAAAATATAAAGATTAGATTGTTCTTAAAGTCTAGTAATAAAAAGCAAGGATTTGACAATTTGCATTTTGTAACAGTTATAGCAAAATAATTAAGGTGGTGGTAAAGATGGTGATGATGGTGGTGATGATGATGACATTAACAACCAATGTTAATCAGCGTAAAATATTACCTAATAATAATAATAATAATAATAATATAATAATAATAATAATAATAATAATAATAATAATAATAATCAATAATAATAATAACTAATAATAATATAATAATAATAATAATAATAATAATAATAATAATAATAATAATAATAATAATATAATAATAATAATAATAATAATAATAATAAATAATAATATAATAATATAATAAATAATAATAATAAATATATAATAAATATCAATATTAAATTTTAACAAACAATTCATAATTCAGACTACTAATATATTAAAATAACGAGAAAATAAATAAAACAAACAAGAAATATTTATTGATGGGAAAATGGTGAGTGACCGAAAATATATCTAATAAGTATTTATTTACAAAATATTTTTTTTTGTCTAAATAGGCACATGCATGCACAAAATCACACAAAACACACACACACACACACACACACACACACACACCCTTATCGTTATGTCCTCATTCTTTCTCGAAGTTCTCTCTTTATTTCAGTACATTAAAACACACCAATGATAGCTCAACTTAGACGGGTGCCAGATAAGACAAAAGAGCTTGATTATACGGCTAAAACAATATTATAATATTGTTGTGAATGAGTCTGAACCACACACGCTAGCATAGCAAAAAAAAAAACAAACAAACAAAAAAAAAACAAAATTCACCTCACTTGTGTTGTGTGTAATTATTTACAGACCTGTCTACTTGAACATTATTCACAAATTCGTAAAATAAAAATAGTACACTCTATAATTAATTTTTAAAATAAACAATTTATACCCTTACAAGGATAAAATAACACTTCCGAATACATAAAATCATGTAGGTAGTTTGGCATCAATTTTTATTTTCAATAAGTTTTAATGACTTAACCCTGTCCTTACCACCTACAGCAAAATCGTCACATTCAGATTTATTTTGTACATTACAATGATCTTTGTTTAATCAATAAGAACGTAATGCTGTTTTTAGAGAGCTTGTTTGAGTTTTAAAAATCAATTTTTCTGCTGGGTAAGCCTGCCATTTTGGGAAAATATTGAAAATGATCGGCAGGGAAAGAGTTAAGCTAGAGATGCTCATAAAGTTCTGAAATTGAAGCCAAACTTTCGGAATTCTACAAACTTTTCGTAATGGTAGGCAGATCTGGGTTTAAACATCACAATAAGTTTCATTTGCAACAAACATTGTCAAAACGGTAATATATCAGAGTGGCCTTTGATGCTAAAACCTTGAATCTATAGACAAATGCATGGATGATTTTATGCTTTATTAAAGACGGTGGATTTAACATTAAATATGTTTTCTTAAAGTTATATCAAAAAATTTTTATAATCTTAACTCTCTGCTCATTTAAGCTTTAATATTACATTTTAAGTATCTGGTTCAACCCATCATATTACAGTTTAGAAACGATTCGTCACATCTGTCTTTTCCATCACATTACGGTACAGGATTTTACCACAAAAACAAACAAACAAGGTGATAACATTTCAATATGGCTATGTATAACAGTCTATCTGAACACATCATTTAATGCTAGGTTTGTTGTTATTGAAATGTAAGCATACATTCTTCTTCTTCTTCTTCTTCTTCTTCTTCTTATTATTATTATTATTATTATTATTATTATTATTATTATTATTACTATATATTTAATTATATATGCAGATTATATATTATTAGTTTCATGTGTGACCCATCGTCTCAAAACGGTATTATGTAAGGGAAAAGATCTGAAAACTTGTCATGTACGAAGCAGAGACTGACAAAGCAAGAGAGAAAAATACAATATCAACCCCCCCCCCCCCCCCCCCCCCCCCCCCCCCCCCAATATATTTTTTAAAATCAGTCTTCCTTGACTTCTCCAGTACATTTAGACTGATTTTTTTAGGGGGCAGTTATTTTTATTGTATTTTTCTTTCTTGATTCGTCTGGCCACTGTTTCATACACCCTTTATTCAGATCTATATCTTACACCAGTGCCCGGTGTCCTAATTTGTCACTTACGTCAGGTAAATGGCTTTAAAATAAAAAATAAGATTTATTTCTTATCCTTATCTTTATTTTAACCACTTCAAGAAATAATATTATTACTTAAAAAACAAAAAACAAAAACAAAACATACAAACCTCCCCGGAAAAAAAAGGTTATTTACCCAACGTCTTTTATATAAATTCAATCTTTAACATCTAAATCAATCAGACATATCACCAGTTTGAAAGGATGGGGCACATTTTAGTGTAGTCTTGAGGCGTAAGCTAATAAATAAAGCATGGATGAAATAAATAACATACAATGACAAAGTAAGAATAAGATATACATTTATAGTATGTAACAACATGTTGCGATAATGATATTAATCTAACAGGCTATTTATAGTACAGTAAAACAAAAGTTATAGATTTTATATAAGAAGAATATCACTGCCTTTCTCGAGTTTTAAGCTAAAGTAGCCGGAAAATGGCAACTTTCAGGCTTACCGTGTCTCTCAACTGTCAGAAACTGACGCTGACATACTTAATTTAACATCATAAAACAAAAGTTATAGATTTTATATAAGAAGAATATCACTGCCTTTCTCGAGTTTTAAGCTAAAGTAGCAGGAAAATGGCGACTTTCAGGCTTACCGTGTCTCTCAACTGTCAGAAACTGACGCTGACATACTTTACTTAACATCATAAAATTCCACTAACAAACGCAGTACAATTTTTGTATTACGATGTTAATCAAGCTTGTTTCTTGTAAAATAAATGTAAATAACATTGTATATATATTATTGGCACAACCATCATGATAAATGTCAATAACATTATATATATATTATTGGCACAACCATCATGATAAATGTCAATAACATTATATATATATTATTGGCACAACCATCATGATAAATGTCAATAACATTATATATATATTATTGGCACAACCATCATGATAAATGTCAAAGCAGCTGCTTGTTCATATCAAGACAACAAAAATGTCCTCAAGTGTGTGTCCAATATAAAAACGCCCATACAACCTAAATCTAAATTCAGTACATTTGTAAGCGCTTGAACATCAACAACAAAATCAACAGTTTCATGATAAGATATACATTGATAAACATTTTATAATATTTAATTTAATTTATGCCAATTTAATGTATGCTACCAAACTTCAGGTAAAAATAATAATGAAATTAGATCGTTTAGTCACAACTCGTCAAAAGGTTTAGAATATTTACACAGTAACTAAAACTTCAAAGGCCTATAATATTTCATCTGAACTGACTGGTTCAATCATACTAAAGTTCATTCGTTACTGATATGGTATACGACACAACCAAACATATAAATATACTTATTTCAAACATATCAATTTATACATTCCAATAAACAATGAGCATTATGGATCACGACCATATTCACGATGGCAATGAAGTGCGAAGACTTCAAGCGTGTTTTTTTTTCTCCCTCTTTCAAACCAATCGTAATGCCAATTTTATGCACATTTGTGAACTTCATGGTCAAATCAAGAGTCTGACGACTACAGGAAAGATTGCTATGGGAACATTCAACGAGTGAGAGGGAAACTTGAAATAATCTGAAAAGTTTCTATCTTTATCTTGAACTGACAAAATAGTTGCAAGAAACTCCAGTAACCAGAGCCAAAGCAGAGAGTTTTCAGCGAAGAAACCAGCCACGGAGTATTTCAGTTCTTAATCCTTTTACACTCTAGAACTCAACTATGCCTTTCTAATTTTTCTATTTTTAGTGCCATCGCGAAAGCTCGAACCAAATTAGATCAAGCTCTTACTTGAATGCAATTTTGTTCCTTATATGATGACGACAGTGATCCTTTAATTGTGTTCATCAGAGTTGATGATTTAAAAATACGTAAGCAACAACAACAAGAACAAGACCAGCAACAAATAACAATCAAACTGAATGTGGGAAGACGTGATTGTTGACGAAAAACAAAATTCATAGTAAAGATAACTCGGGATATTCTTTTTATACTTGTTTTTTGTTTGTTTTTGTTTTTAAGGGTTTTACGGCACTTGCAACACATTAAGGTCATATCAGCGCCAGTAAAAAGGAAGAAAGCGGGATAGTAAAAAGTTCTAGAATTACAGTTAAAGCACAAAAGAAAAGGCAAGACAAAGGGGAATAGGTTCAAATAGGGAACAGATGTAGATTCCAAGAGCACACAAAGTACTAAGTTTGAGATCACCTAAAAGTCGTATCCAGACACAAGCACATGTACCAACTTAGAGGAATACACTCAAATGTTTACCAATCATATAATATAATATACAAACTAAACATAATACAATGCATAACAGAGAGATGATTTACAAGGAAAAAAATATCATCTCCCAAAAGAATAACTATATATTCGACTGTTTCCCTCCCAGCCCAGCAACTCCGGCAAGGATCATGACAAAACTAAGTAATCTCATACCAAGACAATGACAGGAAACAATTGGAAAATGGGCATGGGGGGATAGAAGACACAGCATGTACCTCCCTGCCCATTATGGGAGGTCAGGATCCCCACCCAGTTTTATACTTGTTCTTTCGGTGAGGAGAGACTCCAACTATTGGGGTCAAAGGTAAAGAAAAAAACTCGATGATGACTTGAAAGTAAGCTCCATGTCGTTGGCAAAAGATCAACCCGAAACCCTCGATTCTTCTTCTTCTTCTTCTTTCCTTTTTGGTTAAATTGAATCTCACATTCTAGTTCATGTTAGTTCCATTCATTTTCTTTCGAGATTCAAGCAGTCAAATTTGTAATTTTTGTGTTGAACATGACAATCCTCGGAAATCCGAATCCAACGCAACGAGGCATTGACTTGATTGACAAAGACCATTAGAATTAGTTGCATGTTTTTAAAAAGTGATTTAACAATGCCCAATATCAAGGACACAATATACAGTACTTCCTGCATAAATACACGTTGCATAAAATGAGTGTTGTTGAGACGAACCAATGTTGTCTAGAAAAGGCAAGTTCTCATACTTTCTAACATTTTTTGTGATCCAGGATATCTCCATTTTAATTCTGGAAACCTTATGCTGCTTGATATAAGAAACACATTGCGAAGAAATGCAACGTTTTGCTAAATTGTTCAGAGAAAGTGTATTATATCTGCGATCAATGATAATTTTTTAAATCGTTATTCTTTTATGCAACGATAATTCCTAACACAAATAAAGGGTCAAGCAACAAACAAGAAAGACTAAGTGCATCTCTCTACATCTCTAAAGTGTAGGAAAAAACAAACATTTCAAACACCCAGTTGCGTGGCATTCGTGTAGCTTTATATCATGTGCCTGAAAGATTTTTCAATATTGCTTTGAGAAATCAAATGTATTCATTTCATAAGAATTGGAAAGCACATTTAAAATAGGCATATCGTTTTCAAAGAAAAATACACTTTATATGCATGCCTAAGAATTTTTAAAAAGAAAACTTTTAAAAATACATTTTATAGAAATATATAAATTGCGAAACTTTTTATTTACCAATCAGATGAATAAGACACGTTTTTAATAGGGGATTGGCTAGGCATTGCATTTGTATGGGTTTTGTTTATTCCATCCCTAGTGGGTTCAACTTTAACCAATGAAGAGCTGCTAACTTCTTTGTTACTCCTGACTCTTGTAGAAAACGGTGGACGTTCCGAGTGCCTTGGTATTACATTTTCACAATAATTAGTCCGATCCGAGCAATGCATGTCACCTTTGAGTTTTCGTTTTGAAGAAGAAGTGGAAGGACAAGGTGTTTTCCGAGAATCCTGTGTTTGGTTGGCTAAATCACGAGTGACGTCTTCGTACAAGTGCATGCGTAGGTGTTGATTATGATTAGAACGATGGGGATTGCTGGGAGAAGATGGTATTATGGCATTTTTGCTGCTATGGTAGCGATGCGTTTTCTTTGGGGTGAAAGCTTCAAGAGTATCGTCTGGTTTGCGGAGAATAGGCTGATTGAAATTGTTGGTCATCGTGACTCTATCGTCATCAACATTATTTAAGGTGAAATCATTGGTCAATGGCTTTGATATCATACTATTTATAGACGAATCACGTGGTTTATCCGGAGAAACTTTATCTCGAAAACGACTTTCGCTATTATGAAACTTTTCGGGATGTCTCGGTCTATAACAATCATGATCGTTGTTATTAAAATCACGATTATTTGAGGTAGGTGAATTACGTATTCTATAGTCAGTGGGGAAATAGGGTGAGTTTGTGTTAAATTCTCTCCTAAAACGTGGTGAAAATTGCTCACTATGAGAATTAATCACAACACAAGCATTTTCATTCTGTTTAACGCAATGAGTATCTTCTCCTTCTTCATGAATCTCTATTTTCTCCATCCGGTTCGTTTTTGGGTCTCTTTGAATACATTCTTGGCATCTAAGGTAAGATCTATCTCGGATTAGAGAAATTTGGCATATATTACATGGAGTATGCAAATTTTCATAACTCGCATTCCTATCGTTAACAATGTTTTCATTTTCGTCGAAACCATTAAGCTTTTTATGTTTAGCTTTCCTTTTTGAATGCCTGGAACTAGAATTATCAGGTTTCCCGTGCAAAACTGCTGTTCTTCTGTTTAAAGTGCTGGTGGCTAGAGGAGGGCTGAAAAGAATGTTCTCCTGAAATATGTGATAATGTGAGTCATTGTGCGACTGGCGTGAGGACGTTATAGGAGATGAGGAAGTTGACGATCCTTTGCATTTGGGGTTTCTATCCTTTCTACGTCTTTTCATCTGATCTACCTCATCGACTACCACCTTATTTCGATAACACGAGTCAAATCCGTATTCTACGTGATGGTCACTATTTTGAATTAAGCCATCATCCAGTTCTGAAAAATGAACACGGATATTTTTATGTTGTTTGGCGCTGTGGCAACATTCACAGCAAAGGAAATCGTTCTTTGGTTTTATACTAGCGATGCCTGAAGCGGTTTCTACGGAATATTTTTCTTGAGGATTTTGTGACGACAAAGACTGATCTCGAGTTGGAGAGGATTTTTGAGCTGCAATTAAAGCTTCAAATACTGGTGGCTTTGTTGTTTTTGGTGTTGATGTGTAAAGTGCCGGGGATAATGCTGGCGGTGGTGATGATGAAAGTACTGCTGCTGATGACGATGGTGTCAAGGAAAACGATGTTGTTCGTGTTGTTGTTGTTGTTGAAATTATTGGCGATGGTTTCTGACGAGACTTTGTAAATGGTTCTATAGATGACGACGAACTGTGGTGTGAATTAGAATATAGTTTGACATTTCTTGCTTTTCTTACCGGGTAAAACCTCGGGGTAATTTCTTGATTAGTTGCCCATTTAAATTCTTCTATTCTATTTTCACACAGAAGTTCATTTTTACTTTTCTCGGAGGAGAGGTCTGAGGTTCTATCTATAACTATACTAGGATAAGAATTGTCTATATGAATTTCTATTGGGGACATCAAATTCGTTTCTTCTTTAAAAGATTGTTTCCTTACATGATTGCTACGAGGTGGAGGCTCATTTGTACATGTACATTCAGCTGTTTCAAAATCACCAGTTCCCATCTCTCTTCCAGATAAACGACTTCCATGATGTTGAGCATTTTTCACTTCAGATTTACGAGGAGAATATACAGAAGGGACGGGTGGCTTAACTGAATTATCAACATTATCTAAACATTCTAAAGAGTTAAAAGAAATTGATCGATGTTTTACTGTAATTTCTTTATCATTATTTTTGTAAGAGCATCCAAATGAAGCATCAAGATTTGAAATGTCTTCTTGTTGAGACTGAGAATACAGTGAAGGCATCGAGGTGGACAGCGACTTCGACAGTGACTTATTTAAACTGTCTTTCGACAGTTCAAGGTCGTTGAGAAGATGGTGTGATTGCATCCATTCTAATTCTGCTTCTGCCTCGGGCATCATAAAACACGTAAATATTCTACCGGTGTTAGAGTCAACCGGAAACAAAACCTGCGACGGAAAGTGGACTCCCTTGGTGACGTAAGCAATCAAATGGGCGTGGACTATCGGGTATTGTTGGCGTAGATTGACATTTCTCTCTCTTAATTTCCGTTGAATATTAATGAAAGTGAGCTCACGTTTTCTACTTTCACTTTGATCAATATCATTTCCGGTTCTTTCTGGAATACTCGTCAGAATCAGGGTAGGACCTGCTGTCCTGAATTCATCCCAAAAATGTTTCTCAAATGTATATCTCTTTTCGTGCATATGTTGCGCATGCGATGGACTCAATCTCAATTTTATAAATTTTTGTAGTATTGGAGCCTTGTGCCTGGAAGATGGAGACCGTTGAGAGTTATTATCAAATACAAAGGAATGACTGAAACGATTCTTTGGAGTTGAAGGAGAAGATAGTGTTGATTTTCCTGAGGTGTTGAGATTACTGCTAAGGCTTCCATACCCCATATCACTTCCTAGGCTTCCAAACGTATCCATCTCTTCGTGATTTTGATTACGGTAGCAATACTGATTCCCCTGGTAGTGCCAGGAAAACGAAAGAAAATCCTCTTTGTTGAATCGAAGTCCAACACCAACGTTGAGAACGAATTTCATTTCCGGTTTGTAAGTCCTGCACGTTTCCAGAAGCTTATCAAGGACATTGCCGTACATTTTACTATGAGAGAGCTCTTTAGCACTTACATAGATAGGATTCAGTTCTAACATTGGGAAACCAAATTCCATAAACTCATTCGTGCTCTCTAAATCGGGGAATCCCAGCATAACACATCCTCTTCCGTGTGAAAGATATCCTCGAAGGGCGAGTCGAGTTAGAACAGCTTTGATTTCTGGATTAGTGTTACAATATTGGATGACATTTTTACACGCACTACTCACACGACTACCGTGGCAAAATCCCTGCTCTTTATGTCTCCCCCAATTCTCCCTCCTACATCCACGACTACAGTAATATGTGTTAAGGCAATGATGGCAGTTTTTATAACTCTTCCGAGCTTCCAGTAAATTAGTAACATTTTTACAAGACTCATTCGCACATCTGACCTCGATTGAAGTATCATTGCGCCAGATTTTCTCCGTTTTAGGCGCACTGTTGTTGTGCTTTCTTCTACCTTTGGATGATCTATCTCTTGTTTTACTGTAAAGTTTCACTTGATAAGGTCTTCTCCTAGGTCTATGAGATGGATATGCATTGATCCCGTTGACAGAAATTGTTGTGTCATTTTCTTTCCCGTCATCTAAAAATACAGAGTCATTGTGAAAACTGCAATGCTCATCATCTACAAGGTTGTCATCTCGTGATTCTGAATGTAACGAGTCAACAGACATAGTATTATCGCCATGATAGTTGTCCTTATTTTGTCCAATACGGTTTTCTTTATCATAGTCAGTAGAAAGTAGGACATTGCTGCCTGCTGAGCTTCGAAAAGACATATCATCATAATGGCCGCTGTCATGATGCGATTTTTCAACTCCACTATCCTCACCGTTCTCAACTGTAAGCACTACAAGACTATTGTCATTACCGATTAACATTTCATCACTCGCGCTAAAATATTTTGAACTATCAATATCATCAATTTTGTTTTTCATTACAAATTCTCCATCCTCTAATATATTCAATTTTTCCTCACTGTGTTGTTTCATTGAAATCTTTTCAAAATCACTACTATTCGAATGGTCGCCATTACCAATCTTACTGTTATCAAACACTGAGCAACTTAAGTTAACCAAATTATTTTCCCTTCCATTATTTTCTTTGTCAGTATTCAATTTAGAAATGAAAGGTAGATCTAATCCTTGCTCGTAGAGTCTTCTGCGGAACACGACAGCATCTTCGTGGTTACACGGTTGAAGACGTTGGGAATTATGGAGATACTCCTTGAGGTTTTCAAACTCCACTCCATCGACCTCATCGTTTGAAATCCCCGAAGGGACGCCATTGTAGGCTGCTACGGTGGTTTGAAGTTCCTGAAAGACGTCTTCGATGGAGACGTCGGGACGTATCGTCGTAGCACCCGGAAATGCGTCACGGTCATCATGGTGGATTATGACGTCATTCCAAATGAGAACTGCGTCGTTGTTGACGTTGCATGCAAGAGGATCGGTCCGCGCTTTCGATATTGAAACGGGGTCTTCGGCAAGAACTGGGA
>NC_088368.1:27965852-27975852 GCF_034508935.2 Berghia stephanieae | reverse complement strand
CCCTTGGAAATTACGAATTTTTGAAATTTTAAGTAGGCAGCTCTGACGTAGGCACGGCACACGCGTTGGGAAGGGATTTGTTCCGAGGGTAAATGCCAGGGACCTAGTGGCTACATGGCAAGTTCTAAATTTAGGCGCTTGGCAGCTGCTCAAATAAATTTAGATACTCCATTTATCCTTCGGATAAAATTAGAAAGAAGTTTTAAAAGCTTAAAAGAACGTTTATAAATTACACAGGAGAGAGAGAGAGAGAGAGAGAGAGAGAGAGTGAGAGAGAAAGAGAGAGAGAGTGACAGAGAGAGAAAGAGAGAGGGACAGACGGGGACAGATAAAGACACAGAGAGAGGGAGAGAGAGAGAGAGAGCGAGAAAGCGAGAAAGAAAGAAAAAAAAAAAAGAAAGAGGGAGAGAGAGAGAGAGAGAGAGAGAGAGAGAGGGAGAGAGAGAGAGACAGACAGAAGAGAGAGAGAGAGAGAGAGAGAGAGAGAGAGAGAGAGAGAGAGAGAGAGAGAGAGAGCAGGCGTTGGAAAGTTGGAAACCGATACATTTATTTCCAATGTTGGTGTATTGGGTTGGCGCAAACAAATGGAAGGTAATCAGAAGGTCTGAGGTTCGATCTCCAGCCGAGGTCGACTGATTTTTTGGGACGATTTTTTGTTCTTGTATTTTTCTTTCTTGCCTTGTCTGGCACCTTTCATGCACACTTGTTCAGGTGTTTATCTTATAGCTGTGCCTGCTCCCTAGTTTCGTAATATTTATGCGGCTATGTGATCTTGTGGTATGACACTCGCTTTCGGATCGGAAGGTCCTGGATTCGAGCCTCGCTCAGCGTAATGTTGACTCCTTGGAAACAAGCTCTTTACTCACATTCTCTCACCGTACTCAGGTGTAAAATGAGTACCTGGCGTTGTCTGCCGGAAAATTTTTTTTAATCAATATCGCCTTACAGGCGTCATGTCTCGTATTACAAATTACGATCCTTGATCAAATAAGTGGAAGTTTTTCTTTTTCGCTGAATGAAATGTGGATGACTGATAATTGTGATCCACAGATTGGTGTGTTAATTTGAATAGAGTGAGGTTTGTAACAGTCTGTGTAACAAATTGACTATAGATAGTATGCAGATGACGTCACTCAGGCCTTTGTTATTGTTTTTGCCATCCGCGTTTGTGAGTTGTTCTCACTAAACTGTATTAACCAGACTATAAAAGTTCATGGTTACACAGAGTTTGTGTGTTGGTCCGTTCTACTTCCGGATGGCAATGTTGTGAACTCCTTGGCCAAGCGCATTCTATCTATATTTAATTTACATACATACGAGTTATCACATGTCAGGTGGGGCACACCTGTTGTTACGGCTTGCAATACCTTCAAATCGTCAGAGGTCAACAAGGCAAAGTTAACTCACTCAACCTTAACACCGACTATATCCGTTGTTTACCCGGGTTACTTTTACCCCATACCTATTTATTACATTTTTCTGAGACAAATTATAGGCGTATCTAGTATTAAAAATAACGTTTTTTTTTTTTGTTTTTACATGTTAATGGAAGTTGAATAAAACTATCTATGTACATGCTCATATTTAATACATTTTTTTTCCAATTTTGAAAAGTAGCAAAAATCTGTAGGATTGAGTGAGTTAAGGTATCCTAATTCCTACTACCTGGACAATATAGCAAAGCAAGCAATATCTGGGTGACAGGTGGCGGTAAGATCATACTATGTATCAACCTGAATGATTCTGACAGATTTTGAATTCAGTATATCATGACACAAATATGAACTAAAGGTTTATAGGTTGGGTCATTCAACAATGTTGAAGAACCAGTTTTTTTTTACTCTAAAACATTATAAATAACAGATTCGTGGAGCATTACGGATCATAAACAGATTCTACAGATATGATGAAAATAGTATCAAACTTATTTCTAAAGTGTATAAGTATTTTGGTGATATGCGTTTATACTCACAACATCCGCCAGTCGAATATATCGTACAAAACACACAAACAATGCGTCACACTGAACGTTTATGATCTGATTGATATAATTCAGTGAGAACTAATCACAAAAATGGCTGTTTAAAAAGCAATAACAAAGAGCTGAGTGACGTCAAGTTCTTTCCTTCTAAACGAAGTGGTAATAAGAACAACTCCTTATTCAAACAATGGGTGCACAATTTAAGCGGTTATGATCCTGAAAAATGGCCTTTACCTTAACTTTATTTGGATAAATTATACGATTTGTTTCAGGCGATATAATATACCTTATCATGTTCTTGTTCTCTGAGAAGAATAAATATTCAAACAGGAAGAGGTCGATTCCAAGTGAGAAGAGAACGCAGAGAACCATCAAGGCGCCATCTAAGCTCCACGCTTCAATTCTTGCCGGACCAAGCAAGCTTCATGAATAATAAATAATCACAAAATGACTTGGCATGACCGATACGTTGAACTCATTTTGTAAAGTCTAGTTGGGCGTAATGACCCGTGCCCGTGCATAATTTAAGTTGTAACACTTGTCACTACTTCAATGGGAATGCATTTCAAAACAACGTATTGCATTGAGGACGGCTACGGAATCATTTCATTTGTGACCCATCGTCTCAAAACGGTATTATGTCGGAACGAACTATATATGCTTAAAAGCCGAATTAAATGTCAACCTGGTCAAAAATATAAATAGTAGGCATTATCACCCTAAAATATGGTATCCATTCTCCTCAATAAAACATACAAACTCAACACAAGTCTGATATTTCTGGCTATAAATTCAATTTTCAACATCTTAACCAACCCGACTTAATAGTAAATAGAAAAATAAAACAAAGTAATCCCTCAAATTACGTCTCCTCAACTGAGGATCGATCTGAAGAACAAAATAAGTACCTACGTACGTTCATACATTCTTACAGTAAAATCTAGCATGGTACCACCAAGTCAATTTGACAATTATAACTGTTATAAATATTATTATCTTTTTAATTTTGAGAGATGATATTTCTTTAAGGTTTAGGGGAATGGGGAGGGGGTGGGGGTGATTATCTTATTGCTCAAGAATCTGCACCACAATAATTTCTCAACGATTTTTTAAAAAATCAATCCTAAAGGAATCTCTATGCAAAATGTGTAGTCAAGAACATACTGTCAAAGTGCCTATCGCCGCCTCTAAACTGCGTGCCTATTAATTTCAGGTCTGTGTTTTGAGTCCGAGACTAAACCTCTACACCACAGGGACACTCTGCTATGGTATATGAGGACACTTTAATAATACTATTATGATTTATATCTCGTAGGTATATTTGATAATGTATAAACCTTTAATGGTTTATACGGTATTTTCTAGGCTTTGAACGATCGGTGGTTCCTTTTGATGTAGGCTATACTCGTCTTGAGGGTTGAATAGTGTTATTTTAGTGTTCGATGTATGTGGTCTGAATAGGCCTGGGTGTTTGTGACGTAACATAATGGGGCATGGGATAACATTAAAAGGCCAATGGTTCAAATGATATACACACATACACACACACACACACACACACAAACATAGAGAGAGAGTGTGTGTGTGTGGGGGGGGTGGAGAGAGAGATAAGAGTGAGTAGAGGATCAGATAGAAAGAGAGAAAGATTACACAGACAGATGAAGTTAAGAGGAGAGAATTTGAGGTGAAGTGGAATAATCAATGTGGTGTATGTTTTTGTTTTTAAGGTTTTTACGGCGCTTGCAACACATTAAGGTCATATTAGCGCCAGTAAAAAGGAAAAAAATGGGATAGTAGAAAGTTCTAGGATTACAATTAAAGCACCTAAGAAAAGGTAAGACAAAGGGGAATTGGTTCAAATAGGAAACAGATAAAGATCCAAGAGCACAATATCAAACTATCAAAGTAATTAGTTTGAGAAAACTAAAAGTCTCATCCATACACAAGAATAAGTACTAAGAGGAATACACTCAAATGTTTTGCAAATATATATAATATAAAGAAAACATAATACAGTGCATAACAGAGAGATGATTTGCATGGGAAAAAATATCTCCCAAAACTATAACTATACATTTGACTGTGCCCCTCTCAGCCACGGCAGCTTGCCAGGACCAGGACGAAACAAAGTAATCTCATTCCAAGACAAAGACAGAAAGCAAGTTGGAAAACAGATAGATATATTGTGGCATAGTTGAGTCCTTGGAAAAGGGTCTTTACTCACATTCTCTCACCGTACTCGGGTGTAAAATGAGTACCTGGCCGTTCTCTGTCAGAAATTCTTTTTTGTAATATAGCTTAACAGGCGTCATGTTTCGTTTTACACGTTACGTGTTGCTGTTGGTCGGGGACTCATTGTAAAGCGCTTTGAGCACATTTAGTGGATATTGCGCTATATAAAAGCTCAATTTTAATTCCACAAGGCATGTATCCAGTTCTCCGGAAGAGTGGTTTTACACTTCCAATGGGATTGGAACCAGTTTTTTGGACATCACACTATTATTGTTCCATATTGAAGGTAAAAGAAAAGACAGCAAGAAGGCCCATTAACTCTTTCCTTACCATTTTAGGAGTTTTCTCGAAATGTCTTACTAACCCAAGACGAAAAAATGTTAAACTCAAAAGCAATGAGACCTTTTCCAGAGAATTACGTGCCTCATAAAGCACTATTAAATGGTCACAGCTATAACAAAGATTTGTCTTCAAAGTTTGAAATGTACATTACAATAAATCTGAAATATTGAATCGTCACCAATGTGACGATTTTCTTATAGATAGAATGCGCTTGGCCAAGGAGTTCACAACATTGCCATCCGGAAGTATAACGGACCAACACACAAACTCTGTGTAACCATGAACTTTTATAGTCTGGTTAATACAGTTTAGTGATAACAACTCACAAACGCGGATGGCAAAAACAACAACAAAGGTCAGAGTCACGTCATCTTCGAACTATCTATAGTTGGTAAGGAGGGGTTAAGGAATGTTTTAGAAAGATAAGAAATCTTACAACATCTCTAATGTTTTGCTAATGTTTTAGTGTCTGGTCACTGAAGGACAAGGTCCAGTGTGTTGCCGACCGTCAGTTTTTCATGCTCTACATGACATGTTATGGAGAGAAACATACCGTAACCCTGCTTGTCCGCTATCCTTCTACTTTTATTTTATTACCAGTGTGCTGTTATCAATGTTCCTGTTGTCATAAAAATGATGAATTGATTATGATAATAATAATAATAATAATAATAATAATAATAATAATAATAATAATAATAATAATAACAATAATAATAACAATAATAATAATAATAATAATAATAATAATAATAATAATAATAATAATAATAATAACAATAATAATAATAATAATAATAATAATAATAATAATAAATAATAATAATAATAATAATAATCACAATACTGTTTTCCATAACAATGTTAAATATAGCCCATGATTGAGATCATATAACAGACTTTATTATATTATGTACACGTAGGTGTGGGGTTGGGGGGGGGGGGGG
Source organism: Berghia stephanieae (assembly GCF_034508935.2). Classification (NCBI taxonomy): domain Eukaryota; kingdom Metazoa; phylum Mollusca; class Gastropoda; order Nudibranchia; family Aeolidiidae; genus Berghia; species Berghia stephanieae. The sequence continues at coordinate 27,970,350 of NC_088368.1, read as the reverse complement.
CATCTTCATCTTACGATATACATAAAAAGAAGTTGACGTCACTCGCGTCTTTCTTATTGTTTTTTTTTTTTTTTTTGCCATCCGCGTTTATGAGCAATTTTCACTAAACTGTGTTAACGAGACTATAAAAGTTCATGGTTACACATAGTTTTGTGTGTTGGTTCGTTATTCTTCCGGATGGCAATGTTGTGAGATTCTTAGCCAAGCGCATACTATCTATATTATAAATTTGAAGTTTTCTGGCCAAAATGAAATAAAATAATGTTCTGTCAGATTACGATAAAGAGCGTAAAAGAAGCCATTGACATTCAAAGTCACATCACTAAAAATCTCAGATGCTTCATTTGGATTCGAACCCACAATCCGCGGGAGATCGCGAATCTTTATTAATTTGTTTTAAAAGGCGAGTGAGTGTCTTACCACCAGGCCACTAACTCGCCCTCGATTCCGCTTCATTCATTTCCTCTTTGAAAACAAAAACATCGATAAATAGGATTATCGGATATCGGATATCGATAGTCCAATCGGGGTCGAGACAATATACTGTGTGGTGGGTGGGTTGGTCCAGGCTGACGGCAGCCTTAAGGTTAACACCAAAACAGAGGCAACATTACACAGGGAATAGTTTTTTGGGGGGCATTTTTGTTGATGTTGTTGTTGTTTTTTGTTGTTGTTTTTGTGTGTGGGTTTTTGTTGTTGTTTTTGGTGGGTTTTTGTTGTTGTTGGTTTATATGTAACTGAAAAACCACCCATGCTTACATCTGACTGCTTCCCTCACGGCACCAGGTTTCAGCTAGAGCCTGAGCAATATTTTGAAGAATTTAGAGACAAGAAAACCAAAAAATTTCTGAACCATGCACGAAATGTTTACGCCCCCCCCCCCCCCCCCAGTCCCCAACAAAACAAAACAATTCTATTCTTTGAGCACACGACAGAACTTATAATGTTATCCAGTTCGTTTACAAAAATGGGCACACATAGACAATAGAATAATACACATAAGACAAAACTACACAGAAAGCACGGAACACACAACACCCTGGGTAAACATAATACGAATCTTCTTGTAGAATAGTTGGCAAGTGGCAATCAAGGGTCGTAAACAATTCAAAGTTGGCTTGCTTTCCTTTGTCTATTCTCTCTTTTCTGTTATCTTTCTCAGATTGACTCTCTCTCTCTCTCTCTCTCTCTCTCTCTTTCTCCCTCCATCTCTCTCTCCTTTTTCTTTCTCTTTTAATTGACACACTCTCTTACATTCTTTCTCTCTATCTCATTTACAACTTTTAAATTTATTCCACTAAAACCTCCCTTTCTCTACCTCTCTCTCTATATATATACAGATACATCTCTCTCTCTCTCTCTCTCTCTCTCTCTCTCTCTCTCTCATCTCTATCCAACCCCCCCAACCCCCCCCCCACCCTGCCTCCCCGCTATTTTCCAACTCCCACCGATTCAAATTATTAACAATATTACCGTCTTTCTATATATATTTCCCATTCAAAAGGTACAATCTACAACAACTTTCGATTAAAGCATGATCAATCATTACACTTCAGTGATCAGAAAAAATAGTGAAGTGGTAAGAAACTGTTTTTCATTATTCAAGCGGAACGTTTTTTTTTCTTCTATCTAACTCATATCTTACCACAAAATAAGTGGGCGATAATACTGTATTTAGAAAAAGCAAACAATCAAGAAGGTATTTAAAAATGGAATTCTGGTTTCTAAAAGGTGAACAAAATAATAATGTTATATTATGTATGTGGGCGTTTGAGAGTGGGGATATGGGGGGGGGGGGGGGGGGGGGAATTAGTCGGGATATTAAAATTGGAATGTTCAATTACAGAAGGAAGAATGTGTGCGTGCATTATTGAGTTTGTGGAAAGCTGACGTAAACAGGAGGAGAAAGAGCAGAGCAGAGAGAGATATATAAATTGTCAAGAAAATGCACATAAAAGGGGAGAAGGAGAAAGGGCAAGGTGGAGTGAAAAAGAGAGAAAGAGAAGGGGAGAAAGAAAGAGAAGGAGAAAGACAGAGAGAGAGAGAGAGAGAAAGAGAGAGAGAGAGAGAAAGAGAGAGAGAGAGAGAAAGAGAGAGAGAGAGAGAGAGAGAGAGAGAGAGCGATGAAGAGAAGGGGTAAGAAAACAAGTCGGAATAAATAATTGTTAAAAGGCAACATTGATAGTTTGGCCAATACATAAAAAATAATAATATTAATAATAATCCCCCGTGTGGTGTCCGGGGTCCCTCAACTGAGAGGGTCAAGAATAGCCCAACGCCAAGCCAGCGTGTCGTAAAAGGCGACTAATGGTGTGTGATTCCCCCATCTTTGAGTCACCTGGTCCTCCAGGTTGGGGGTTGGCAAAGGGTTAACACCCCTTTCCGTTAAACTCAAACCGTTACAGAAACACAGACAGACAAACCAAATCCTTTTTTTAGCTTGGGCGACCGAAGAGTTTCTGGAATTACAGAATTTATGAAGGACAACAGACAAAGCCGAAAGGACTCTGCTGACCCGATGACGTCTTCGCCAAACAAGCAGCTTCGAATTGCGTCGTGGAACGTTCGCACCATGTATGAAGCAGGAAAAAGCTCTCAAGTTGTGACTGAGATGAGAAGATACAGGCTGCATATACTTGGAGTAAGCGAAACCCACTGGATACAATCCGGACAGAAACACCTCAAGTCTGGGGAGAAGATTTTATATTCAGGGAGAGGGGACGGGATTCATACACAGGGAGTAGGAATAATTCTAAGCAAGTTTGCCCAGAAGTCACTGAGAGGATGGGAACAATGCGGAGAAAGGATCATCATGGCGTCCTTTACAACACGGAGTAAGAAGATCAGCATGAACATTGTACAGATCTATGCCCCAACAAATGATGCAACAGATGAGGACAAAGATACATTTTATGGTCTGCTACAACAAGTCATTGACAAGTTGCCAAGGAAAGACATCAACATATTGATGGGAGATGCTAATGCAAAAGTGGGTCAGGATAACGTAGGCTATGAAGGTATCATGGGACGTCATGGCATGGGAGAAATGAATGATAATGGTGAGAGATTTGCAAATTTCTGTGCATTCAACAGTTTGGTGATTGGAGGATCAGTGTTCCCCCATAAGAGGATCCACAAAGCAACTTGGGTCTCACCAGATGGTGTGACAGAGAATCAGATTGATCATTTTTGTATCTCTCTAAGATTCAGACGTTCATTGGAAGATGTGACAGTACGGAGAGGGGCAGATGTTGGATCAGACCATCACCTGCTATTGGCAAAGCTTAAGCTCCGACTCAGAAAACACGGGGCCAGATCACATACAAGAAGAAAATTCGAGGTGAATGCACTTGATGGGGAAAAGAATGAGGAATTCAAACTACAATTGAGTAATAGATTCCAACCTCTTACTGAGCTCGAGGAGGACATAGATGTAGAGTCACATTGGGCAAAGATCAAGGAAGCCTACATAACAACTTGCCACGAGGTGTTGGGGGTAAAGAAATCGGAACATAAAGAATGGATAAGTCCAACCACCTTGGACCTTATTGAAAAGAGGAGAACAAGGAAGGAACAAGTGAATGCAAGCCGAACAAGGGCTTCAAGACTGGATGCACAAGAGCAGTATCGAGCCATAGCTAAGGAAGTCAAAAGATCTGTGAAGAAAGACAAGGAAGCATTCATGAACAGACTTGCAGAGAAAGCAGAAGCAGCAGCGACTGGAGGACACATGAGGATCCTTTATCAAACTACCAAGACACTTGCTGGAAAATATGGGAAACCAGAGGTACCAGTCAAAGACAAAGATGGGAAAACTATTTTTGGAAAAGAGGCTCAATCTGAACGATGGAGGGAACATTTCAACTGCCTTCTGAACAGACCACCACCAGACAACCAGCCAGAAATTTTGCCTGCAAGGAATGAGCTACCAATTAGCTGTGATCCACCATCGATAGCAGAGATTGTGGGTGCCATTAACAAGATGAAAAGGGGGAAAGCTGCTGGACCAGACCAGATTCCACCGGAGGCTCTAAAAGTTGATGCGGAAAGAAATGCTGAGGCCCTGCACCCACTATTTGAGAGAATCTGGAATGACGGGATATTCCCAAAGGATTGGAAGGAAGGACATCTTATCAAGCTTCCAAAGAAAGGGGACCTCAGTAATTGTAATAATTATCGAGGCATCACTCTTCTTTCTATCCCAGGAAAGGTTTTCAACCGTATTATTTTAGAGAGAATTAAGAATGCAACAGATGCTAAACTGCGGGACGAACAGGCAGGTTTTCGGAAAAACCGTTCAACCACCGACCAGATTGCCTCTCTGCGAGTCATAGTGGAACAGTCTATAGAATGGAACTCTCCTCTTATTGTCAACTTTCTGGATTACGAGAAGGCTTTCGACAGTATTGACAGAGCAACATTGTGGAAAATTCTGGCACATTATGGACTCCCTGAAAAGATAGTAAACCTCATTAAGGAAATGTATGAAGGATCAAGT
>NC_088368.1:27955852-27960852 GCF_034508935.2 Berghia stephanieae | reverse complement strand
TATATAGAGAGAGAGAGAGAGAGAGAGAGAGAGAGAGAGAGACAAATGGATGGATAGATAAATAGATAGATTGCTAGATAGCTAGATAAACATTATGTTATGCTGTATTTGCAAAGGTGAGAAAAGCCTTCAGACTCCAATTCGTAAAAGAGAGATGAGAGAAAAAGACAGGGGGAGAGATGTGCGTGTGTGTGTGTGTGTGTGTGTTCGTGAGTGTAAATGAGAGAGAGAAAGAAAGAGAACGTGAGAGAGAGAGAGAGAGAGAGAGAGAGAGCATGAGCGCGGAGATAGAAAGAGAAAGAGAGAAAGAAAGAGAGACAGAGAGAGATAGATAGATAGAGAGAGAGAAGAGAGAGAGGGAGAGAGAGGGAGAGGGAGAGATAGAGAGAGAGAGAAGAAAGAGAGAGAGAGAAAGAGAGAGAGAGAAAGAGAGAGAGAGAAAGAAAGAGAGAAAGAGAGAGAGAGAGAGAGAGAGAGAGAGAGAGAGAGAGAGAGAAAGGGAGGGGGTGTGTAATCGATCTTCAACATACCAGCACAGGGCATCAAGGAGTATGACACACAGTCATAAATTTAAATGACCCCTCAATGATATTGCGATTATCGTCCTCCTGTGCCATTTAAGCCCGTCATAGATCATTGAATTGGCTCAGAGATATCTACTTACTCCCTAGTTTCTAAACTATCTACACAAACGGTGTCATTTTTGAGATGCGTATCTATCTGTTACCCAACTAGAAGGAACTAAGTCGGATCCTTGTGAGGCTCATAATATCTATTCGTTTATTGTTTATTTATCCATTTGCCATATCCATTTATCATTTTATAATCAGTCTACCAACCATTTATTAATTTTTATTTTTTAAAATTATTCTATTATATATTCACCTATTTAATATAATTTATTCAATATATTTATTAATTGACTTGTATATCGTTTACTAATTATTATTCATTGTCCATTTATTTATTCATTTAATATAAAAACTGAATATTATGTTCGCCACACCCAAAGGGAAAATAAAATCATTATTATAATAACCTCTCAAAGACAAACACGAAAACCACAATTAAACACACACACCACAACACAAAATACCTTTCCAAACCACAAACCACAAGCAAATAATTGGGGTCCCAGACCACAGAGACCGACAGAGCCTGCTAACACATTGCTAATATATAAAGGGCCGGCATAATATTACTATTATGTTTATGTTAACACGCTCACTTCTACAGCAGGAAAATCGCCTAATAGGCGTCATGTCACGTCCTCCGTGTTAAGTGTTGTTGTTGGTCAGGAACCCCTTGTAAAACGCTTTGAACGCGTTTAGTGGCCATTGCGCCATAAAAAAATCTCAAGAGTAACTAAGTTTATAAAATCGACCTAATAAGAATTACAAATCTTCAAGTATGATTTTTTTTTTTAAAAACATCCCAAAAAAACAACAACAAAAAACAACAAAACAAAACACAAAACAATCAAGCAAAATTTAAAATAATAATAATAATAATAATAATAATAATAATAATAATAATAATAATAATAATAATAATAATAATAGAATAATAATAATAATAATAATAATAATAATAATAATAATCATAATAATAATAATAATAATAAAAACAAAAAAAAACAGCGTTGCAACCTGCTGCATGGTGAGTACTTTTCACGATCATCAATTCAGTCGGCAAAACATTGAAGACACGCTGGGTTGAGAAATCGTCTCAATGAGTTTAAAACATGAGCTTATAATATATATTATAATTTATCTCTCCAAATTCTTATACCAACATAAGGTCCCCATTTCCACGCTTTCTTCCCATTAGGTCCTAACTCCAGGCTTTCCCATTTAAGGGGTTTTGTTTGACATAAACACAAACCTGTCAAGAGTGGCATTCCTCCACGACATAGTTCTATTCCTCCTTTCACAATGATGAATGTCCCCATTTCAAAAACCCCACAGTCGTACGAGTCGAGTCGTTCACGTAATTTTCTTATCACCTCAAGTTAAAAGAGGTCACCTCACCCCCTTATCAATAATAAACTACCAAACCCCCCCCCCCCCCCCCCCCCCTCCCTCTTTCCCAACCAGTACAATTATTGAGATACCAATCTAAAGTAATGGCGGGGGCAGAGGTGAAAATGATGTCGTCGTAGGTACCTAGTGGTGGTGGTGGTGGTGGTGGTACGTGCAAGTACCAGCATTGGTACTTAGACATACTCGTCTTAAAAGGTCCTAAACGTTTGGTTAACCCTCTTCTTACCACCCATAAGAAAATCGCCACATTCGTTACGTAACCGACAATTTTCTTATTCTGATTTCTCTTGTACATCACAAAATTTAAAGAAATGCTTTGATTACAGCTATAAATACTAAACACTGTGTTGTAGAGCTCACTTGGTAATTTTTTGTTTGAGTAAGAAGTCTAATTTTGTGCTGGGTGGGTGGGAATTTTCGGGGGGAATTCTAAAAATAGCTGGTAAGGAGAGAGTTAATTTCTTATCGATAAGCGGAGGGAGGCTGTTTATATCCATTAAGCCACTCAAATCGATCTTAAATCAAAGTATACACAGTTTATATAATTCATTCATAGCCACAGTGGTTCTATATAAATGCGTGTTTAATTGAGCGAAAAGAAAACAGTACAATAATAGTAAAGTATAATAATACGGTCAATCATCGATAGTGTTGGCAGTTCTGTCGTACTCAAAACGATTTATGTATTTAATCTTAAATTTTTGGCCAATCCTTCAAATATCAACCTCATCTTGTCATAAACTTATAAACCTGGGACTGTGAAATCCCAAAATTGAAAGTTTTTTTTTTTTTTTTATTCAGTCTTTTTCTTTTTTACCAAGATGGGGGTCTGAAGGTTGTGGGGGGGGGGGGGGGGGGCTGTTGTTGTTTTTTTAAGGGTTTTTTTTTGGTTTGTGTTTTGTTTCGTTATGTTCTGTATTACACAAAATAAATTGTCATTGAAAAATATTACCATGATTATGATTTGAACCTAGCATGGATGGCCAAACTGCAAACTGGGTGGCACAACCCGATGGAAAGACCTTGATAATTAAAAAAAAAATCCAAACTTTGGTATTGACAATAAATAGAAATCAATGGTATGACCGAGAATGTCGAAGATTGATTGGGTAACATCGAGATAATATGTTACATACACACACAAACACACAATATATGTATATATATATATATATATATATATATATATATATATATATATATATATATATATATATATATATATAAACATTACATAACATCAATTATATCATAATGTCGATCTACATAATCATTGATAATGATAATAACGTGTATCGTATAACATACGTCTTGACTCATTTCAATAACTACTTGATTGTTTAATGGCATATACAGACAATCCACTTAGCCTAATCTACCCGCCAGTATGTCTGTAATGACTGCATGTTTGTTTGTCTGTCTGTCTGTCTCTTTCTCTATTGGTCTGTCTATATTTTGGGTGCCCATCTGTCTATAATAATTATTCTCTCTCTCTCTCTCTCTCTCTCTCTCTCTCTCTCTCTCTCTCTCTCTCTCTATCTATCTATCTATCTCTCTCTCTCTCTGTCTCTGTGTCTGCCTGTCTGTCTTTCTGTCTCACTGATTGTATGTGTGTCTATCAGCCTGTCTATCTATTCGTCTGTCTGTTCGTCCGTCTAATTTTACGCATGTCAGTATTTTAGTGAGTTAGAAAGAGAGGTCGACAAAACAAGAACTGGGTCGAGAACGTCAAAGAATTGACAAGGATGAACAGTCCCACTCTCATCTGCAAGTTTCTTCAAAATCTGGGTAAAGCAGGATTCGCTTAAAACAGAAAAAAAGTTGTTTTCCCACATTAGTTTTATTATATCAGACTTTGAGTGTACCTCGGATTATCGAAGTGAAATCTTTGTACAATCATTGTCCCATTAGTTTTGTTATATCAGACTTACAGTGTACCTCTAATTATCATCGAAGTAAAATATTTGTCCAATCTTTGTCCCGTGAATTTTGTTATATCAGACACAGACATAAAGTGTACCTCTAATTTTCGAAGGAAAATCGTTGTCCTTAGAGTTTTGTGATATCAGACTTAAAATGTACCTCTGATTATCGAAGTAAGAAATCTTTGTCTGACTGGTTTTGTTATATCAGACATTGACTGTAACTTTGATTAACGATCTCAGTATTCTTAAAAGGTGTTTAGATGGCGTGACAAGGACAATCTTCCAAAGTATAAAACGAATCGATTTTGGGTGACATATCCACTTGTTTCGTCAAATCGATACACGGAACTGGTTTCTTAGAATTCCAATGCCACATAGTTATTGATCCACGGGAGACAATCATGAAATTGATTTTAGGATCTCAAGTGGAATCGAATGACCGATTTCATTAATTTTTTAGTACTTGTTTCTTTCTTTTTTTCTTTTTTTTTTTCCAGCAGATCTGATCGGGGTCTTCTGGTTAAAATAGTAGAGAGAGAGAGAGAGAGAGAGAGAGAGAGAGAGAGAGAGAGTGAGAGAGAGAGTGAGAGAGAGAGAGAAAGAGAGAGAGAGAGAGGGGGTGGGAAGAGGGCGGGTATGACAGATATAAGAAAAGAGAGCGGGGTGGAAAAGAGCGACAGAAGGAGTGTGTGTATGAGATAGAGAGAGAAAGAGGCAGAGAGAGAGAGAGAGAGAGAGAGAGATAGATAGATAGATAGAGATAGATAGATAGAGAGAAAGGGAGAGAGAGAGAGAGAGAGAGAGAGAGAGAGAGAGGGAGAGAGAGAGAGAAAGGGAGGGGGGGGGAGTGGGAAGAGGACGGGTATGACAGATATAAGAAAAGAGAGCGGGGTGGAAAAGAGCGACAGAAGGAGTGTGTGTATGAGATAGAGAGAGAGAAAGAGGCAGAAAGAGAGAGAGAGAGAGAGAGAGAGAGAGAGAGTGAGAGAGAGAGAGAGAGAGAGAGAAGAGCGTGATGAGAAGGTTGATACAA
>NC_088368.1:27925852-27953352 GCF_034508935.2 Berghia stephanieae | reverse complement strand
TTAGCAACTAATAATTGCGACTTTCCTTTTCAAGGGAAAGAAACTGGAATAAACTGCGTAGTTGTTACGATTATTAAGTATAGTCTAGGTAGGGTGGTCCAATTTGAAGCAAGGGAAATAACCGTTGGTTTACAACGTCACAACTGATAACAAAGTCAGACCAAGTACTATGAAAAATTCGTAGAATGACCAAATTTTGGCTCCAATTTTAGAACTTCTTGAACATTTCTAAGTCATTAAAACTTATTGAAACTATAAAAGCTGATTTCAGATGACAGATTTTAAAGTGTTATCGAACCATTGTGAGGGTAAATTGTTGATCTGTAAAGTAAACTATCTAAAAACTACGAAATTTTAAATTTTCAAGTTGGCAGGTCTGACCTACGGCAACAATCGGTAAAACTGTCGCGGTGTTCTCAATGTCATACCTAAATTCCGGTGTTGATTTTTAACTGCTTTGGGGAGCTTTTAGATCACTATAAGGGGAAAATGTGGAGGACACTTTGAATTTAAAGGAAGAAATCATTGAGAGTCGATGGATAGATACCAGTTTGAGAAGTAGCCATAAGACTACTACTACTACTACTAACGTGAAGTGCCTCGTCCTCGTTAGGGGCAGCGTGGCTCAGTGGTACGGTCTTTGCTTCCTACCCGAAAGGTACCGAGTTCAATCACCCGCCGCTGCGTTGTGTGGCCTTGAGCAAGTCACATCGCCCTAGCTCACTTTGCGGCGCTGCTCTGCGGCTAACGCCTGGGTTATTCCAGTCTTCCCTTGGCATAGACCCTAAAGACAAATTTCCCCTTGGGGATGAATAAAGGGGATTTTTTATTTTTTTATTTTTATTTTAGGACACAGCATCGGGGAAAGGGTCCGCGCCCATGGGAGAAGCTACTCGATTTGGAATGAGAGAAACAGACTTTGCGCCAATTCGTAATAAAACGTATAATGTCTATCCATGTGATTGACCTGTGTATAATAATATGGTAATTTGGATAAGACCCAACTGTTTGTTCCCGCCTCTCCTGATCCTTCTGTGTATTAGACTATAGTAAAGACGGGATTATAGATAATCCCTATTGTTGTGTGTCGGTGTGTAAAAGTGGTTGTGTGTTTATGAGAGAGAAAGAGAGAGTGAGAGGGAGACTGAGAGGGAGAGTGAGAGAGTGAGGAAGAGAGGGGGAGGGAGAGAGAGGGGGAGAAAGAGAGATACAGAGGTAGAGAGAGAGAGAGAGAGAGAGAGAGAAGGAGAGACAGAGAGAGAAGGAGAGATAGAGAGAGCATGTCGTTCAAGTTAGAATACGTATTGTCCTGTGCGCGCATGAGCACTAAAGTCTGTGTGTGAGTAATCGTGTGTGCAACTTTGTGCTTTTAGGTTAGTGTGTGTGTTTATGTGAGAGCAGAGAGATAGAGGAAGAGAAGATAAAGCAAGGGGAGAGAGAGGGAGAGAGGAGAGGGAGAGAGGGGGGGGGGAGAGAGAGAGAAAGAAAGAACAACAAAAAAGAAAGAGAGTAAGAGAGAGAGAGAGAGAGAGAGAGAGAGAGAGAGAGAGAGAGAGAGGGGGGGGGGCGAGGGAGGGAAGGATAAAGTGAGAGATCAACACATAGACATAATGAAAGTGGCAGTTCATAAAGTTTTCAGTGTTTTGTAATCCTGTCTGAAATTAAATGGTCATCTTGCCTATTTCCATCTTAATTACTTGCCTGTCACTTGAAACAATCACCCCAACAATTTGTGAGTATTAATTACAATATCTTGACACCCTGATAAGGAAATTGCGTTACGACACCCGACGACACCATGCATTATAATTTTCAATCGACTTTGTTATAATTGTGAGTGATTCTCATGATCTATGGGGCTGACTGTTTCGTGTGACAGAGTACTGATGATAGTGATGGTCCAATTTCATACAGGCTTTAAATCTGAACTCTCTCGAATTCTTTCATGTGCATGGAAAATCGTACAAATTGGTTCCGATTTTCAATGAGGGTGTGAAACTCGAGAGAGATTTACTGTTGTTATTTTTTTTTCAAAAAGGGACATTCAACAACCCGCAACGAAAATAATTTTAAACAAAATAATCTTTAAACAACAAGCATATCTAACTTTATCTCATACGCATAAGCTGTTGTTATCACATTCTCCCAGGCTCTCAAGCGTTACGAATATATAATTACTATCTCAAACGCACACACACCTACGCACACACACACACACACAAACACACACACACACACACACACAAACACACAATTATTGTTTAAATCACTCGAGTGGAATGACTTTGGAATTTTCATTTCATGCATGGCTCAGTGATTTTTCCACGGCCAGCAGGAATTGATTGTTCCGTGACAGTTATAGCCATCAATGGGGTGATGATACACGACAGATTTATTCCCCCCCCCCCCCCCCCCCCCCCAATTTTTTTTTTAATCATCTGGCGCTTGGCTAAGAAACTCACAACATTGCGAGTTCCTATAACGGATCAACACACAAAACTTTATGTAACCATGAACTTTTATAGTCTGGATAATACAGTTTAGTGAGAATTACTCATAAACGTGGATGGCAAAAAAATAAAATAAAAAAAAAATAACAAAGACCCGAGTGACGTCAACTTCATTCTATCTATAATCTATCAATATCAAGGAATAGTCAACTTGCAGCAACGAAAAAGAGCGCCATTGATTTTATTTCTTAATCTAAACTTAAGCCTTACCGTCTAAATACCGTTAGCGGACTTGACTTTGAAAAGAGAGTCAGTGTAGAAAAGAAAACTCCTTTTGTAAGATGAAAATGCAGGAATAAACTTCAAACAGTCAATAGATAGTATGCGCTTGGCTAAGAAGCTCACAACATTGCCACCCGGAAGTATAACGGACCAACACACAAAACAATGTGTAACCATGAACTTTTATAGTCTGGTTAATACAGTTTAGTGAGAATTACTCATAAACGTTGATGGCAAAAAAAAATAAATAAATAAATAAACAATAACAAAGACCAGAGTGACGTCATCTTCGTTCTATCAATAGACTATCTGCCATTCAACTATATTCCAGTCTCCCCCCCCCCCCCTTCCCCCTCTTTCTCTCTCTCTCTCTCTCTCTCTCTCTCTCTCTCTCTCTCTCTCTCTCTCTCTCTCTCATTCCCCCTCTCGGGCGCACCCACATACATAGACACACATAGAAGGAGAGAGAAAGGGATAGTTAGATATATATATATATATATATATATATATATATATATATAGATAGATAGATAGATAGATAGATATTGAATCGTGTTGGATACAAATATGGTACGAATAGTGCTCGACATGTAGATATGTAGAGAGAGAGTGAGAGATAGAGAGAGAGAGAGAGATAGAGAAAGAAAGAAAGAGAGAGCGAGAGAGAGAAAGAAATAAAGAGAGAGAGAGAGAGAGAGAGAGAGAGAGAGAGAGAGAGAGAGAGAGAGAGAGAGAGAGAGAACCTCCATCGTCACAGCTGATTTCACAATTCCCTCGCCCTGTTTAACAAAAACTAGTCAATGGCAGTGGGCTCTCGACTCTCATACAAAACACAAGGGGCCAAAAAAATATTTAAAAAAATAACCCCCCAAACAACCCAACAACATTTGTCCCGGTGAATATATTATCCTAATAGATATTATATTCACTCAAATGCAATTCAATTAAAACAGCGTATTCTATGCAATAAAAATCAATTCTATGCAATAAAAATCATAGATTGAGAACCAAAAAAACAAAACAAAACAAAACAAACTCACTTTAATAAATGGGCAACATATTATAATACACCACAAGTTATTCATATTTTCCTATGGGAAATAAATTATCGTTTCACAAGAATAACTTAGCCGACGTGATCGGATCGGTGCAAAAGAAAATGTTCAAATCTCCAGAACTTAAGAGTTACCGGCTAAGGGTTAATTAAGGATTTGTTTACAAAAATTAAAAATGCTAAATGAATTTTAAAAGCCCTCTTTTATAGGGAGGTTTTTGAATTACGACTGAGCATTCATAATATTATGTCAATAAAAAGAATGGATTTTATTTATTTATTTTCTTATATTTTTTTTTCTTTTTATTAAATTTCTTCTATACTTCATATCTGTTTTTCGCTTTTAAATATTTTTATCTCAAAGAATATGTTTGCAATGGAACACTGTTATATCGAAAACAGAAAATTTGGAACAAACAAAAAGTGTTGATTTTAAGCAGTGTAGTTGACTTTAAGAGCGTTGACTTTAGGCAGCTTCCATTGGATTTATGTGCACATTATAATATTATTGTTAATATCGAGTCAATATCGATATTCAATATAATATACCTTCCACTACTACAAACTCAGGGAGCGAAGCCATTCAAATACCAGTCAAAGTAATGATCTACCCAGCTGTTATAACTAACATAATATATTACTATATTATATTAATATAAGCAGATATCATCATACTCTTACAAAACACTTTTTTTAAAAACATTTTGACTAAAAAACATTAGACTTCAAATATCGCCCAATTAAGATAAAATGTAATTTACAACAACAACAAAAAAAAAACAAAAAAAAAAAAACAAACAAAAAACCAAAAAAACAAAAACAAAAACAAAACAAAAACTAAAAAAAAAACAAACAAAACAAAACAAAAAAACAAACAAAAAAACTCCAAAAAAACAACTGATTACAATAGATTAAAAATAAGAACAAAGAAAAAAAAAAAAAAAAAAAAAAAAAAAAAAAAACCCTAACAAACAAACAAAAGGAGCAAAATAAAAAAACAAAGAACGTTTTGGGCCATTAAAAGTGAATTAAGATTTAAGATGATAAGACTTAAGAGAATTTGTTTTATTTTGTAATTTAAGAAAACTGTATTGAATACTTTATCGTAAAGTATAGAAATCAACACCAAATGTTATACTTATTGTGTCTATAAATACAAATTCCACCATCTAGTCTATCCCGACGTAATATCGCTTAAAGACGGTGAGTCACAAATGAGAAACAGATTAATAATAGAATAATTTAAATATTTAAAAATCAACAACAAAGATTCCTTTTATAGTTAGAACGAAATTGACGTCACTCAGCTATTTGTTATTGTTTTTAGCCAACCATTTTTATGACTTCTTCTTACTAATAAATTCTATCACAATCAGACTATAAACGTTCAAGGTTACACATAGTTTTGTGTGTGTGTTGGTGCATTATATCCGGCTGGCAATATTGTGAATATTTTAGCTAAGCACACAGCATCAATTCGTACCCATGAGGAAATTTGTCTTTAGGGTTTATTACAAGGGAAGACTGGAATAATCCAGGCGACAGCCGCAAGGCAGCGCCGCAAATAAGCTACGGCGAAGTCGTGACTTGCTCAAGTGCACACAGCGCGGCGGGTAATCGAACTCAATACCTTTCCAGTACGAGGCAAAGACCAAACCGCTGAGCCACGCTGCTCTATCTTTTTTTTTTTAATTTATTTTCTAAAAAAGAAAGAAGAAAAGAGTTTTGTCACAGCGCTGCAGTGTAAGATGTTTGATAAACATATCGATCACCATCCACATAATAATATAATCTCTTCGATTGGGTTTTATTCACTACTGATTAGGTAAGCCTACTTGTGGAAGGCTCATTCTCGTGTTATTATTATTATTATTATTATTATTATTATTATTATTATTATTATTATTATTATTATTATTATTATTATTATTATTTATTATTATTATTATCATTATCATTATTATTATTATTATTATTATTATTATTATTATTATTATTATTATTATTATTATTATTATCGTCGTCGTCATCGTCATCATCATCATCATCATCATCATCATCATCATGGGGATATTAATATAGCAAGCCAGTGTTCTTGTCAAAAGGAGAGAGAGAGAGAGAGAGAGAGAGAGAGAGAGAGAGAGAGAGAGAGAGAGAGAGAGTAGAGAGTAGAGAGAGTAGAGAGAGAGAACGAGAGAAAGAGAGAAAGAGACACAGAGAGAGAGAGAGAGAGAAGAAGAAGAAGAAGAAGAAGAAGAAGAAGAAGAAGAAGAAGAAGAAGAAGAAGAAGAGAGAGAGAGAGAGAAGAGAGAGAGAGAGAGAGAGAGAGAAGAGAGAGAGAGAAGAGAGAGAGGAGAGAGAGAGAGAGAGAAAGATATATATATATATATATATATGTCTATATACAAACACACACACACACACACACACACACATACACACAAAGGAGGACGTGTTTAATACATTTGTTAAAAACAATCATGGAATTTAGCAGTTTGTGTGTGTGTGTGTGTGTGTGTGTGTTTGTTTGTTTATATGTGTGTGAGTGTGTATTTGTGTGTGTTTGTGAATTGATTTTAAATGAGAATAGGAGGGAGTTGGTAAAATGTAAAACAAAAAACAAAAAAAGAGTTCATTCATGTTATCGAATATCAAAGTGCACACTACTATGTATACTATGTGTGCGTTTGTGTGCACGTGTGTGAATGTGTGTGTGTGTGTGTGTATGTGTGTGTGTGTGTGTGTTGTGTGTTGTGTACATGTTTGAGTCAATGATTGTAATAACATTGATTGTATCGTCACATTCCTACTTAACCACAGAAATATCAAAGGGTGCAGCACAAGTTAAAGAGATAACAGCAGTGTCTCTTAACTTAGAATGAGAGCAAATTACGACATCGAATATCCGTTTATCAGTCTTTCTGTGCGGCTACTATGTGGTCGAGTGGTATAACACTTCACTCGCCTTCGGATCGGAAGGTCCTGGGTTCGAATTCCGCTATGAGTATGAGCGGCGCATAGTTGAGTCCTTGGAAAAGTCTCTTTAACCTCCTCACATTCTCTCACCGAACTCGGGTGTAAAATGAGTACCTGGCTGTTAAAATGGTTGTCTATATCGCCTTAGGCGCCATGTCTTATCAGACGTTAAGCGTTGGCTTGGGACCCGTTGCACGGCGCTTTGAGCACGTTTAGTCGATATTGCGCTCTATAAAAGCTCAGGTTTTAAAAAATGATATTATAAAGGTAACATTTGGCTGGTTATTTCACGAAAGCAATAATTAGTCACGCAACTAATAGAAGAATGTCGTGGTTATGACTGTATCCCTTAGAGAGATTTTTCAGATTATTCCTGGGTCAACTAATTTGAGAAAAATGAATGACATCTCGAAAACGTATATACTGTTCTTTAAAAGAATAGTCAGAAAACAAGCCCTTCAAATATCGATCGATTAAAGATGACTCATATAGGAACATAAAACACATTACCCCAATCGACTCAGGCGTAAATGAGTACCTGGTAATTGAAATTGACGGCTGATGTAATGGAAAATATTTTGCGTCATTTTTTTTTGTTGAGAATTCCATTACAACAATGAGCCCACAATAAATTGAGTTATCAGACCTACGTCGAATTGAACACAATGGCTTAGTTCATGAAAAATAAATAAGAGCACGTTTTGTTCTTTTAGCCTCAAATGATAATAATCAAAACCAGCAGGCGTGGGCTGAGAAATAAATTGATCTGACGGAATTATGGTACTCTATCAACGTGAAATCTTTCTCCAATCGTACAGATAGTATGCGCTTGACTAAGAAGCTCACAACGGTGCCATCCGGAAAATATAACGAACCAACACACAAAACTATGTGTAATCTTAAAGGTTTATAGTCTGGATAATATAAGTAAGTGAGAATTACTCATAAACGCGGATGGCAAAAAAAAAACAAAAAAAACAAAAAACAATTGAAATTGAAATTATTGATGCTATGCGTTTATATAAAATACTCATAACATCCGCCTGCCGGATATAACGAACCAACACACAAAAATATGTGTAACCTTTAACGTTTATTTATTGTCTGATTGATACAATTTGGTGAGAACCGGGACTCGACCTGACCTTCCGATCCGAAAGCGAGTGTCATACCACAAGACCACGACATAGCCGCACACTTCGATTCACCCCAACATAATTGTATTGCACCGTTTTGACGCGCTGAGTCACAATATATAAAATTACTTTCCGGACTTTCCCTACAAGAATTAATTGTGAAATTAATAAATTCCTATCGCACGTTGGAATCTGAAGAGTATGAATAGGGCCTAGATTAGTGATAAAGTCAGACAATACATCAAACGAACCAACAATGGCCTACATATTTTACAATACATTCTGTCGTAAAAACAAAACGATTTTTTTAATTTTGGCAATAAAAGTCGCTCTTTAAATGAAATATCGATTTATTAAAATGAATGTCCCTCAAATTGTCAAAACCTCTCAAAACTAGGACTTCGCAAAATCTCAGGTTGGAAAGTTGTTTTTTGTCGAGCGATATTTTGAAGGACTAGTTTTTCGGCAAATTCTTATTTTTTTTTGATTATGTGTTTTTTAAGAGTACGGTAGGATTAATTTTATTAGGAATGTCAAACATGACAAACAATTGGATGTAATTCCTTTGCGATGCTTAATCTCAGGCATTGTCAATAGAATGAATGGTTTCCTTTGAAAGAGTTATAAAGCTTGATGAATGACATTTGGCATACAAAAGGGCTACAATTGAAATAAAGTGTGAATATAATAAGATGATTGAGGTTATTAACATTCTTTTTTTTTTCTTTTGTTTTATTCTTTTATTTATTAGTCGTTTTCAAATGACTTTGATTAAATAATAGATAGGTAATATTATGCATTTTCAAACTTGTTTAAGAATTTCTATGTGAAGCGCATTTATTGATTTATTTATCCGTCTTTTCACGCTATAAAAACCGGGATAAACCCCGGCTTCAAGGGCCTATAGATAGTTCGAAGATGACGTCACTCAGGTCTTTGTTATTATGTTTTTTTTTTTGGTTTTTTTTTTTTGCCATCCGCGTTTATGAGTAATACTCACTGAACTGTATTAACCTGACTATAAACGTTCATGGATGCACGCAGTTTTGTGTGTTGGTCCGTTATACTTCCGGATGGCAATGTTATGAGCTTCTTAGCCAAGCGCATACTATCTTGAGATAGTGTGCGCTTGGCTAAGAAGCTAAAAACATTGCCATCCGGAAGTATAACGGACCAACACACAAAACTATGTGTAAACTTGAACGTTTATAGTCTGGTTAATACAGTTTAGTGAGAATTACTCATAAACGCGGATGGCAATAAACAATGACAAAAACCAGAGTGACGTCAACTTCATTCTATCTATTGGCTCTGAAAGACTACCAAAAAAATAATAATAATAATAATAATACTAATAATTGCGGACCAAGGTACAACATAACTAGAGAGAACTCTTTGAAAAACCCAACACAACACGATTATGTCACGATGCACATTCATGAGAAGGCGAATGTCAATATTTGACAGATTTAAATTACACTACACATTATAATATGATGGAGCGAGTGGCTGGATAGTGCGCATGGCTGTATCCTGAATTCTAAAAATCAAAATGGAACGGGCTTTCGTTTTATAAATTAATTTCTAATAATATGTGTCCAATCTCCTCAACACGATATGTATTATATCGTCGGCATGAATACGATTCAACAGTCTGATGTCACGCCGCCCGGCAACGGCGGCCATCTTGGTTCTAAACAAAGAAAATCATTACTTTTTATTTTTCATGCTGGCTAGAACTTTTTATATGCCTTGTGATCAGAATGTGTAAAAGTCAAAACATGATCAAATTTATGTGGTTTTTTTTCCTCTGGATACGCTTTTATGCTCGCCAGAGAAATATTTCATATGGCGTCCGCCATTGTTCCGATAGTTTAGAGCCAGTGTTACTAAGTTACCATGCGTCATTAGGAAGGAAGTGACGTTACGACTGTTGAAGAGTATTGACTTGAATAGACACTTAGATAACCACGCCTCTCGGACAGTCGTTATACTGTAAACAATGGCCGTGATTGGTGGACATAGCAAACTACACAGGTTTTACTATCGATGGTATGTGTCTTAGTAGAATAGCCACTGTTCTACTGCTTGGTCAATTGAACCAACACAGAAAACGTTTATAATCTGAATATATCCACTAGATTCTCTCGATCAGCCTTTTGGTTACCGTTTAAGGTTACACATAAGTGTGTATGTTGGTACGATATGATCTGTCGGGTAGACAAGGTGAGTATTTTACCTAACACATAAGATCAATAAACATGATACCCACATCTCATATTTTTTAAATTAGAGATTTAGATTTTAGCATCTCAACTGCATCGACATATTACCGATTTGAGGTCGAAGGTTACATTTAAGAATCAATACGGTGAAATTTAAGACATTTACGGAAAACATTAATGAGTATCTTATCTTCTTTTAAAAATAAAACAACAACAACAACAACAACAACAACGACAACAACAACAACAACAACAGCAACGACAACAACAACAATAACAATTAATAAGAGGTATAAAATGACAATTATAATTCAAGACTATGCTGGAAAATCATGTTTTCAAATATCAGATGCCAAGTCGTATTTGTGAAACGTGACTGCTAGGGATTGTCTGATAAAAGACCAAAGCACTGATTGTAATGGAACTCAATTATATATATATTGTAAAGTTTAATCTTCTTCTTCTTCTTCTTCTTCTTCTTCGTTCCTCTGATGGACATCTATGGCTGCAGTCCGATATCTGCTATGAAGTCTGTGGTCCGCTTTAGGTCCTCAGCCTCACCATAGAGCTTTGTGTTGAGTGTTGTAGGGGTGACCCAGTGGTTCGAACGTTGCACGTTGTATAATGGGCAATCCATAAGCACATGTAAAGTGGTTTCATGGTCGGTTCCACATGGGCAATAAGGGGTTGTTCCAATACCTAGCTTTGTAAACATATGTCCTCTTAGTCTATTGTGTCCTGTTCGGAGGCGGAATAGAGTGACTTGGCTACTTCGCTGAATGGCATGGATTGGATCCTGCTTGTTGTGTTCTAGGTGTGTGTCATTCCTTTCTTTGTCTATTTTTAGCTTTATTATTTTCTTTTGCTGATGGTAAGTGATTGACGACTTCGGTTGTTCCTTCTGGGCTCCTTCTTTGGCCAGTTGATCGGCAATTTCATTTCCATATATACCTACATGACTTGGAATCCACTGCAGCACAATTTTTCCTGTTTTATCAGATAAGCCCTCAAGGGCCTCCACAGTGTGTGCGGCTTCAGAGTCCTGGTAATTTTCAATAGACCGGAGAGCATCATCAGAGTCTGTCAAGTAAACCACATTTTTCCCGTATATTCTGTGATCTCTGGATAGTTCTTTTGTTGCATTGAGGATGGCTTTTTCTTCAGTTTTAGTACTTGTGCACATTGAACCCACTGATACAGATATTTTTGTTTCTGTTTTATCTGTCCAGTGTATGAGTGCACCAGCACCTCCATTCATGAGGGGGCCGGAAACTGAGCCATCTGTATAAACTCTTATCCAGTTGGTCATTGGGTATTTTTTATCGATCATCTTTAGGGTTTGAGCATTGTCATTATTGCTTCGAATGTTTTTCTTGTTGATGGTTATGGATTTTTGTTTCTTTTTCCACGGTGGTGGTTTGAGATTTGGGACATTGATTTGGGCAATATCTTCCTTTGGTGTCACTTTATATTCGCTCTCTAGTTTTTGTCCCAAGGCGATGAAGTTTTCCCTTTTGAGTCGATTCTCTTTCTTTTCCATTGTACTTGGATGCAGTGGTTGGGATTCCATGAATTTTATCTTTGAGAATTGTGTCACTATTTTTAAATTTCGTTGTTCTTTGAGAGGTTTTATTCCTGTGTGGGTTTCCATCTTGTGAATTGGTGTTGTTTTCATTGCTCCAGTGATCACGCGTAGGCATTGGTTTTGGACTTTTTCAACCTTTTGAAATTGAGCCTGTGAGCACGTTCCCCATGCCGATATGGCATAGTCTATTGCAGGTCTTACATATCCAAGATATGTCTTCTTCAGGACGTTTGAGTTTGCTCCCCATTGCGTTCCAGCAAGTTTTCGGAGAAGCTGCATTCTCTTGTACCCTTTCTGTTGACTTTCATCTATTTGATGTTTCCAAGTGAGTCGAGGGTCAAATTTCACTCCTAGATACTTAGGCATAAGGTCTTCTCTCAGAATCTTTCCATCTAAAGTTAATCGCATAGATTGCTTTTTGGTTGATAAGCTGAATGTTGTGTATGTGGTTTTATCAGCATTTACTCTCATACCCCAGTCTTTTGTCCATTTGCTCAAAGCATCAAGAGTCATCTGTATCCTGGCCTTTGCAGTACCAATATTTCTTTCAGTGCATATCAGTGCAAGGTCATCTGCATACATGGCTGCTTTTACTCCTCTGCATTTGGTTTCGCAGATGTCATTGATAAAAACGACAAAGAGGGTTGGTGAGAGAACCCCGCCTTGTGGTACTCCATTTGTCATGTTCGTTAGCTTGCTTTTAGAGTTTTGAGATTGGACTCTTGCTTTTCGATTTGTGAGGTAATCTTTAATCCATGCAAACATGTTGTGTGAAACGTGTAAAGTTTAATCAAAATGAGAGAGAGAGAGAAAGAGAGAGAGAGAGAGAGAGAGAGAGAGAGAGAGAGAGAGAGAGAGAGAAAGGCGCGAGAGAGAGAAAGGCACGAGAGAGAGAGGGGGAGAAGAGATGAGAAAGCAGAGGAGAGAGAAGAGAGAGAGAGAGAGAGAGAGAGAGAGAGAGAGAGAGAGAGAGAAGGGATAGACTTACTAACACCGAGCCTAACAAGTCAAGAGTTTGAGCACAGTCGAGAGAGGAAAAAGGTCTAACAGGGAATACGAGAGTGTGTGAGGAACAGTGATTGTGTGTGTGTGTGTGTGTGTGTGTATGTGTTAGAGAGAGAGAAAGAAAGAGAGAGATAGAGAGAGAGAGAGATAGAGAGAGAGAGAGAAAGAGAAAGAGAGAGAGAGAGAGAGAGAAAGAGAAAGAGAGAGAGTGAGAGAGAGAGAGAAAGAGAGAGAGTGAGAGAGAGAGAAAGAGAGAGAGAGAGAGAGAGAGAGAGAGAGAGAAGGAGAGAGACTTTGTCATAAACAAGGATAACGTCAACAATAGTATTAGTATTAGTATTACTAAAATAAACCCATGACAATAAATAGTGATGAACATAAAACTCTTGTTGAAACAATGTACAGGTAGGCATAAGTAGGGCCAGCCTATCGTGAACTGACAAAACGCACCTTTCATTTTGGGAATATGTACTTTGTTTACTTCAAAAATCAATTAATTACGATGATATCAATTTGTAAAAAAAAAATATGACGCGTAAATTATAGTAGAACGAAGTCTAAGGTTTAAAAATATTTTGAAAATTTGAGGAAATCAATCCCAAGTCAGTCATATATTCAACGTATTTTATGAAAAATACATTACAGCTAAAATTTAAATTGTTAAAGAAGCTTTTTGTCAGTTTACGACATTAGGGACCTTTAAGTTGTTCATCACTGTCAGATAAGAAAGCATGGTGGTCAATGTTTTTATGGGTGAGATGATGATATGTATAGAGTTTTTTGGGGGACAAAGAGTAAAACATGACAAACAGCATGTTTTACTCCCAGTGGATCTTCTATAAAACAGGACTACCAGCACTAACAAACAAAGCTTTTTGTGACGCCGACAGGCTTCAGTACAAAGCCTATTCTTGCGATGTTCGTCATAATTAATGCTTGATGACAAAACTACAATTATGAACATACAAATAGAAAGTACAATTTAAAGACTATTGACACATTGAATTGTTTACGCATGATAATGCCTTTACATAATCAATGATATTATTATCCAAACAGGACCTACGATATTAAATGAAATAAGACTTTTATTTCATACAGTCTAATCCTTGGCTAAAACTGAAAGTTCTTTGTGTGCTGGTATTTTTTTCTTTTATGTTTATGCTCGTGGTCGTTGCATTATAATTATTACACGAAATCATGGCCAGTCAGAGTTACTGATTAACAATAAAATATTTTAATACGTATAAAGTATGCCAGGTTTCTCACTCTTCAACAAGCTTTTAATATATTAGAGCTACCTACCAGTCCTGTGGATGATGATCACTGACACTATGATCGAAGTTGGGAAAAAAAAAGTTTTAGTTTTTATTTTTCTTTGGGTTTTTTTAAAAGTGTTGGGGGTGGTGGAGAGGGTGGGTGAGAGTGGGTTGCATTTTAAGCTCAGTTTTAACATTTCAATTTTTTTACCCTCGACGATAGTTTTGTTTTGAAAATTTTGAGAAGCTCGAAGTAACTTAGATTGCAATGATGTAAGAGAGAACAAAGAGAGATTTAACATTTTAAAAGACGTACTACATTAGGGTTGAGAATATTAGTATCTTAAAAAATATTGAAAAAAAAGAACTTACCTCGTACACTCTTGTCCGACTTATCTCCCGGTGACGAAGGTGTGACGTCATGGTTCATCTTGGAGGTCGCAGGGGGCGTATTCAAACCAGCAGTCGTGTTAGGTTTGTCAGAGTTGAAAGCACTGCCTTCCACTGGGTATCGGTAAGCAGAAGGCGCCCCATTCGAGTTGGCCGCTTCTTGAGGAGCGGGGGAGGCTGATGAGCGTGAACCTTTGGGTTTAGGTTGCCATCTGCCAGAAGATCTTGGTTTCTCTTCCGGAGTTATGGACTCTTTAGAATCCGCTGATCGTGCTAGAGGTCTGGAACTGTCACGATTAATGTAGTCGCGAGAACCATATCGTGGATCGCCGCTACTGGTGATACTGTTTCTATCTAAATCCGTGCTTCGTCGATTATCATAATCCCTGGATTGTGGGCGACTGTGGCTATCCATGTTGACAGGCGGTTCTCTCCTGCCATCCTGTCTTGGAGGACGATCTGAATGTCTAGCCGGCTCCCGCCGGTCGAAATCTCTAGGTCGCTCCCGCCTTTCGGAACCTCTGACCGGTTCCCAGCGATCGAAATCTTTTCTTGGGTCTCGCTTGTCGGCACTGCCCGACGGTGGACGATGGTCGAGGTCAATTGGTCTACTGCCTTTGTCACGACGAGAGGTAGGTTCATTCGGTCTTCTATCTAGATCTTGAGCTCTACCAGCTCTGTCAATGTCTCCGGCCAATGCACGATCTGAAACTCTATCCAGATCTTTTCCGAAACTGATGTTCGAGTCGATGGATGGCTTTCTCCCAGTCAGAGACAGATCAGAGGGACGAGCATTCGGTGCATTCAAGTGACTAGAATCGTTATCTCTTCTACTACTCTCCTGTTGTTGAGAATGTCTCGTACTCCTACTGTCTAAGGATAGTTCTGAAACGTTACTGTCATTGAGATCCGACGACCGTGTAGATCGCAAGCGTCGAGGTTCGTATGACATTTCGTTGACTTCAAAGTCACGTGGTTTTGTTGTTTGGATCTCCGGCATGACTTCTTTTGTTACAGGTTTAGACTCCGCTGCTTCTTTAGCGGCTTTTGTCTTTTTAAAATCTTTTGGTTTAGGAAACCATCGTTTCTTTTCTGGTTTGGGTTGTTCTGCTGGGGGTGAAGACGGTGTTGGTGGAGCATTGTTGATTGGTTTAGCGTTTTCGGGTGGTTGGATTTGTTCTTCTACGAACTTGTCAATGTTTGTATCTCTCGTCGGTGCTTTAAATGTCAATGACGGCGGAGGTCGTATGACTGGAGCTTCCTCTAATCTTGCGCTATTGTTGGTATTGTCCTCTGGATGTGGTCCTTTTGTTGAGTTGTTCACAGATTTGGAAAGCACTTCGGGAACTTCAATCTTTCTCGTAGGCGAAGCAGGAAAACCAGAAGAATCATAGCTTGAATTTGGACTTTGATGTTTAGGTGAATGTTTTTGACCAGATGAAGATGGTGACTTCCTCCCTTTGGATTCTTTAATATCCTCTGATGACGACGATGATGACGATCGTAATGACTTGAAAAATTTGAAACCTCTCGGTTTTGCGACTGGTGGTTGTTTGGGTTCTTTTTGTGGAGAAAAAGATTTATCTTTCTTTCCATCATCGGAAGAAAATGACTCGTCCATCATTTTTAGAGCTGCCTCTGTATTAATATTGCTGTATTCATGTTTTGGCAACATGTTTTCTTCTTTTAGAACGGTGCCCAGTCGTGGTTTGTTAGGCCTTTCTGGAACGGCTGAGGTTGGTATAGGTGGTGGTTCGGTTTGTATTAGACTAGGCGATGCTTCAACTGGGCGAGTTGCAATTGGTCTCACTATAACCGGCTCTTCGATTGGCTCGGGTTCTTCCTGAATATCTGAATGTCTTTTTTCCTGAGGAACAGGATTTGGTTTCTTCAGTATCCCCTTTACGTGAGGCTCTGTAGGGGACACGATAATTCTTGGTACACGCATGACTTCAGGATTTTCATCGTCGTCCTTATGAACACCATTGAAAGAAAGAGTTTTAGGCGGTTCAGTATGCTGGGTAGATTTAAACGATGGCTGGATGTTTGAGGTGATTGGTGGAGAAGTTGGTGGGGATGAAACAGAACCTGGTGGTGATTTGGCTGCTTCAGAGGGTTTAGTACCGCCCGGCCCAGTTTTCTTTTCAAACATGGCACGAATTCTATCAAAGGGCACAATAGGTATTGGCATGAGCGCTTTGGGTTTCTCTTGGGATCTCAATTTATCGCTAGGCAGTCGGACGGACATTTTGCTTTTATCTTGGTGGTCCATGAATGACGGGGTGGTTGGAGCGGATTTCGAGGTAGAGGGGAAGCGGGGAGAACGTAAATTACGGGAAGAAGTGGGTGGAAGGACACGTGTTTTGATGACCACGTTTGATGAAGAAGATGGAGTTGTGCAGGGGGAGGAGATAAGACTAGGTGAGAATTGAAAAGAGTTCATCGTAGAGGATGAGCCATATTTGAGGAGGCAGCTTCCGCTTTTGGATAAATTGGATTTGCTGTACCAATCTGGGACGTTGAGTTTTTGTAACGACTTTGTAATACGTAGCTCATGAACGGACGGGACTCGTTTCATTCCGTCCTCGTCTACCATAGAGGTGGTGGCGAAAGCGTCATCATCATCGTCAAGATTGGTCTCCAGCGTGCAGAGACTTTTGGATTTCTTGTACTGGCGATGACCTGCAAATCTGCCCTTACCTGTAGAGTGTCTGCTAGAAGGCGTGGTTGATCTCGGCCCAAGGCCAGGCCCTGAGCCGCTGATGGTAGAGTAGTGTAGTTCACTCATACTTGCTGGCCGATCAAGACTGTACGCATTCTGTGAGGGAAAGGTCAAATCATAAAGGTCACTGCTGGTTTCTGGGAAATACGAATCCTCATAAGCCCCTGCATCGCCTTCCGACGCTAGTCGGCGTAAGTTTTGGAAAATGTCTGCATGCATATTATCAATAGACAAAGTTTTATCAAGAATTTCCCTACGGCCATGCTCAGACAAAATACAATCATCATGCAAGCAATCATGCAATGAACTCTCCGACCGACCCCGTGATGGACGGGACGGCTGAGAGTTAATCATATCTTTCAGTCTTTGTAACTGTTCTTGACTATTGTACATTGATTTTTGTTTGACATTAGAAGCATAGCGCCGTTCTTTTGTAGGCGGATTCACTGATAATAAAGATTCCTTATGTGATTTGAATTCATCGACTGCAGATTTATCACTCTGAAGATTTTGCTCGCTGAGAAATTTCTTCCTAGAATATAGGATTTTTAGCCTGCTTGGAGTCAACATTTGATCTGGAAGAACAAACGGTGCTGGGCGTGGAGAAGCAGCAGATGAGGTGGTAGTTGTGGAATCCTGCAAAACTGATTTGTAAGGTTTATATTTTTTCTTTAACTCTTTCAGGGATTTTGGTTTCTTTGGGGTACTCTGGACAAACTGAGCATGAGCCCATGGTGAGCCTTTCATAGAAGAGGGTGATAACAAGCGAGCTCGGTCGATGTTAGATGGTGGAGATAACGCTGTAGAATATTTAGACTGGTGAGATGACGTTGTTGTAGACGTAGATGTTGGGATTTCCAATGCTGAAGCTGAGTCTGAGGACAAGTGTGGTGATGTCACAGCAGATGCTGATGATGTATCAGGGGGATAAACATCCTCTGTTGATTCAAGAGAATATGAAAAGTTTCTGAGCTGTCCAATGTGTGAAGGAACATTTCTTGTAGTTGGCGCCGTAGCTTGGAACTGATCATTTTCTTTCGTTGTAAGTGTCTTCGTTTCAACTTCCACTTCTTCTTCTTCTTCTTCTTCTTCTTCTTCTTCTTCTTCTTCTTCTTCTTCTTCTTCTTCTTCTTCTTCTTCTTCTTCTTCCATCTTCCTATTCCTAGATTTTTCAATCGTTGTCTGAGGGACACTTTCTAAAGCACTGGACGTCGCTTGTCGTATGACAGCACCTACTTCAATCTCAACCTGGTTTTTACCACCAGCAGACAAAGGCACATTTTGTTTCTTCCATGGCTGCTTGTAGCTAGATCGTTTTTCTGGGGTGTCTGCAGAGAATATGGGCAAAGTTTTAGAATTAGAAGCAGGTTGATTCATTTCGATTACAACGGGTTCCATTGAAGGTCGCTGAATTGGTTTGACATTAGGAGCGCCAATTGTATCTTGTGAAGGTGTCACTGCTACTTCGGTGTCCTCATCAAATGACGGCACGAATGACGATCCAGCAATAACTCGAGACCAACGAACGGGTGACCCAGAGCCCGATGACGTAGCAGATGATGTAGAAGGTACTGGATCGGGTACCGAGTCATGTGCTGACTTCAGAGCAGCTGTATTGGCTGATGAACGTGGGATTGAAATCGGTTCTGATCGGAGAACAGAACTTACAGTGGGGGCGACAGGTGATAACTGGGGACTCACTGCTGAAGACTCGATCACAACATCAAGAGCAGGCTCTGAAGACACTCCTACATTTCTAGCTGAGTAAAACAATTTTGATGACGGTGATGTGGTTGACACCTTCACAGGGTCCCTAGGCGAGTCTGCAGATGCGGACAAATCACTATTTCTACTACGTGGCGAATCAGATGCATGTTCAGATATTCCATCTCTACTTTTACTTCTATTCAAACCTTCATTGCTTCTACTACGACTGGAACCGGGCTCAACATTATATTTTTCCAGAGAGAATCCTGACATTTCACTTTCATCAAACGACGCATTTAGTACATTTCCAGTCGAATCGTATAAGGAATAAGCAGAGGATCGCCGCGCTGTAGCACTGAATCTTGGAAATCCCTCAGGCGCACCTGAAATTTCAGTACTTTGTGGTGCATCTGCACCCTTTTGAGTACCATTGTCACTATCTTTGTTTGCAAACTCTCCGACATACGATGGTGACGAGTGTGTTTTACTTCCAGGTTTTGCATTGTCCTTTGGAAAAACGAAAATATTCGATTGTTTGCGAGGTGATATAAGATTTCCACTTAAAATTCCGTCTGAGACTGGAGTTTGTAAAGATGAAGGAGATGCATTGTAGTCTTCATCAACCCCAGCAGGAATGTCATCCATGTCAGATATATCTCGAACAAATTCCTCGTAACCTCCACCATCATCTTGTTTTGAAAAATCAGGAACCCCTCGAAGGAATGAATCAAATCCTTCATCAGGTCTCCCTCGTGCATCTGACTGTTCTGAGTGTTCTTCTTCAGATGAGGAGTATTCTTGTACTTTTTGACTAGGCGTTGAAGGCGGTTTTACAGATGTGCCAACTTCTAACCTAACACTCTGTTCTTTCGCAAAATGTTCACTAGATTCATCTGGAATTCGTCCGCTCAATTGTCGAGGAAAATGTTCTGATGTAGACAGTTGAATTGTTGGAGACTCGGGAATTTGAGCAGATGGAGGGGATACCATAGACGATCCTTGCTCCAACTGGGCATATTGCATGGGAGACGATGGAGAATTATTCTTGTCAGCTGTTTTGGGTTCCATTGAAGAATGGGAAAAAGTGCTGAGTATCGGTTCTGTTTGATGCTGAGGGTAATGAGTGGTCACAACATCAACATGTCTAGGGTCGTACATGGGTCGAGTCTGAGATTGTGGCATGTTATCTCCCCTTTTCATTTTATCATCGTCGTATTTTAGGTCAGGTGTTTGTTCTGTGTAGAATTTTCGATCTGAATAAGGAGTGCTGTTATTGCTACTCTTATCGAAGGTTTCGGGTTCGTTATTTGTTCTATTATTTCGACTGCCCCTATCTCGACGTTTATATGGCTCATCGTCCATGTCATCATCGTACGAAGGAATGTCTCTATCTTTGCATTGGTACTCTGGAGAGTGCTGCTGTTCCATCAGCTTATAAGGAATGTTCATTCTTTCCTCGTACATAAGGTTGTCATTGTTTTGTTCATAGGGCTTGTTATTTTCAACTTGGACATATGGAGCATTTTCAACACCACTCGTGTACTCCGAGCTTGGAATGTTATCTTTTGGAATGTATTGAATATTACTGGTATCTCCAGGAATGTTATTCTTTGGCTCATTGTTTTGCTCTTCAGACGATTGGTGTTGTAAATGTTCAGTCTGGGGGTAGAAGAAGCCCTGTCTCGAATTGCTCTTTAACTTATTTTCATCACCACGATCATCATCATCATCACCCAACTCCATACCACCTCTTCTGAAATCACCATGCTCCTGTCCGATCAAGTTCCCCTGCCTCGGAAAACCTTCCATATCAACATCTTCATTTCCTTCAACATCGCCATATTCTTCTTCTTCTTGTTCATTATCTATCCTATCTTCGCCCTCTTCATCAACAAACGCTCTCTCCTTTTCAATATACCTGACAATTGGCCAGCCCGACTCCGTATTATAATCCTCCACTTTGAACTCATCCAAATCCAACTGAAATCCCATCTTACTCTTCAACTCTCCATCCGTCCTGGCAACCGCATCCTGAGCCGATCTGTACCCACTCCTCTCATCATCGTCGCCATGGAAACCCATAGCATCATGACCGATAACATCAATTAACGTTGTCGTACACGTACTTTGACATTCCTCATCAAAATCGACATCGTCATAACTTCCGTCCGCTCTTCTCCTTTCAAGCTCATCTGAAGACGTATTTCTCTTATCAAGCATGTCCTTGACATTTTGCAGCGTTCTTTGAATCACTTTCTCTCTCGACTCAGGCACAATAAAGGTCTCCGTCACCGTTTCTTCCTCCCACTCTTCATCATCGTTCTCACTTTCTCTACCAGGCACATAGTCATAATTCCGTCTTCTCCCATCACTATCATGATACCAATCACTACCACCACCGTCAGACTTAGCAAATGAATATTCTCTTCTATTATTTGTATTATCCATCCTAGGTTTAGAAATCACCACTGTCTTGTCACTGCTTGGAATGAGGTTTGAACTTACAACAACAGTTTTCACAGATGTTAACGGTTTAACACCACCAGCACTATCTACACAATCAATATTTATTTCATCCTCATCATTATCAACATCATTATCCTCATTTCTACAAACGTCACTATTATCGTCACCATCATCAACACTGTCACGATCACCACCAGATGCCTTTGTATTCACTACAATGCTGTGAGTTACAGGACAGGATAGATCTACGTTTCCTGCTGAAGTGGTAATAGAAATATGGTCTCTGTTGTAACTTGACACTTCACTGTACGAGGGAGGAATGTTGTCATCGCTACCTTCGCCACTAACACTACCATCCTCC
This sequence comes from Berghia stephanieae, assembly GCF_034508935.2. Taxonomy (NCBI): domain Eukaryota; kingdom Metazoa; phylum Mollusca; class Gastropoda; order Nudibranchia; family Aeolidiidae; genus Berghia; species Berghia stephanieae. The sequence goes on along the minus strand of NC_088368.1, from coordinate 27,931,734 downwards.
TCCTCTTCCTCTTCTTCAATATAACTAAGCCGAGATGCTGATTGTATTTCAAATTCTGTCACAGGTCCACTATCCCCTTGGCAAGCATCCAACCCATAGCCAATATGACTGTTATAATCACCAGGACAAGAAGATAACACGGGTGAAATACCAACAGGCCTTATAACACATTCATTTGTACCAGGAGTGTTACTAAAACCATCCTCATCTAATTCATCTGAAGCAGGATAATATTGATAATCACTATTATCAGAATTATCAGACAAGTTCCGAAGCCTGTCACTGTAACTTTCCTCCCTGTGTTCACCAAAACCGGAAGTGTGAATATCAGCTAATTTGTCTTTGAGAGTACGGAAATTATTTAAATACCCAGCGCTATCACTTTCTCCAAAACCTGCGAGGTTGTCGTAGGACTGGTAAGCACGTAGATCAGTATTATTACCCCAATTACCACCAACGTTACTTTCACCACCTATATAGGACGATACATCCCTTGTTTCAGAATCGCTATCGAAACCAATCTCTTCCTCCTCTCCTTCAAAAGGCACTCCCCCACCTTCACTCACAATCCTATCCCTCGCATCCTCTGTCTTCGGTTTCTTAGAATTTTGGTAGACTAGACTATCACTAAGCGGTCGACGAGTTGCTTTTGACGGATTGGCCCGTATTGTAATAAGACCAGATGATGATGATGATGAAGATGAAGAGGATGAAGAATGAGTTGGACTGTTATTATTTGTGCTCGAACCTGTTGTCCTAGAGCTCCCACTTCCACTTCCACCAGCACCACCAGCGCTACTGCTATCACTGGACCACTTCCTGGTTAGGCTATCATGAGACAATTTCCGCGTTATGACAGTCTGTATAGATTCATCACTCTCCGAATTACTCAAGTTATTTTCGTTATCATCACTCTCAATCCTGGTTGAAAAAGTCTGAAGAAAGGAATTCAAATTAATCCCATCTTTCCCACCTTTCACTTCCGAATCGTTATTATCCTCATTGACTACTACACCACTACAATTATCATTATTCAATAAGAATCCGTCCTTAGAAATCACAGGTGAGAAGGAATCATTAGAAGAACAAATATTCCCATAATCTACGCGTCCTTCCGTGACTGAGTCGTCATTGAAATGTGACGGAGAATCCGAATGTGTCGTATTTCCAAGCTCTGTAGACGAAACAGGTTGTTGAATTAGATTATTATCCGATGTGAATGGAGAAGGACACGCATTGAAATTATTACTACACACAACATTCCTCGCTGCTACACTTTGACTCGGCTCGACCTCGCACTCCTCCGGTCGTGTCACCACAGGCGGCGCCGCATCATGGGTTATCTGAATCTCTCTATCACCTGCTGCTGCTGTAGTCGTTGAATAACCACCGCTATTTCTATTTATACCTCCATTACTACGATCACTACCTGTGCTTTTATCTATATCGCTATCTTTATCATTGACACGGGGACGACTAACATTGTCAGTTGTGATGACTGAATCACCACTAGTAAGGGAGGTGGTGTTTTCATCTGTGTCGTTGGTTGTAGGTGTAGTAAAATTACAAGTAGTAGTCACAGCAGTCGTGATGGCTCTCTCACCTGTGTTTTCAGCTTCACTCAACACTGCTGCTGCTGCTGTTTTTATTGTCGCGTTGTGCGTTATGACCGATTGCGAAGGTGTCACAAATGTTTTGTCAAAACGCGGCAGATTCAAAGCTGTGTTTTTATCACTTTCATCGCCTTGACTTTCGTTTTCAAGAATGTCACCCGTAGAGCGTGATAATCGTGTTGGAGGGGTTGGGGAAGAAGGAGATTGATAATATAGTTGATGTTGTGAGTGTGAAAATCCATCAACACTACTCCCGTGGTGACGAATATGATCCAAGTAGTTATACTCGTCAGGGGGTGGGGGTGGACGTTTAATTCTGTACTGGTCTAACACAGATCGATCGAAATCGGCTGCGAAATTACCTTCGATTGATTCTCTCGCGGTGTGTTTTTGCTCGTCATTGTTTGTGTTACCGCTGCTGATGGTGGCGGTAGTAGTTTGCGTGTCGTATTGACTCGAAACGTCATCTAAACCCGCAGCATATTTCTTCGATCTCTTCGCTTCGACGGGCTCCTCTGTCGTCGTCACGGTTGGCGAAACACACATCAACACATCTTGCGAGATATTATCGTGTTCGGCATGTCGCTTTAGAGTTGTAGTTTTTCCAGTTATGTCTAAATTACTTTTGTCAGCGTGTTGTGTTGAGGTCGGAGAGCCAGTACGAGCACGTTGAACTGAGTCGCTAATGTTGTGTGTAGCTCTGCTGTCGATCTTTGTCAAAGAAGACGATGTACGTCCGCCGGTATTGGGTTCAACATAATTTGTAGGTGTCGCAAAGTTATTTGACCTCCTCGGCGATGTTGTTCTCGAGAGGCGAGGGGATAAGGGAGATGGGGATCGGGGCGAGCTGAGACCTGATGAAAGTAAAGGTGGTGCCGTTTGCTCCAGTAATGTCAAATTGGATTGTCTTGGGGTGAACGATGGCGACGTGATGATTACAGGTGACACCGGATCTCCGAATCTCGGGGTAAATCTTCCACCCTCTTCCACATCAATATCATCGTCAGAATCAACATCAACGTTCATCTCGTTATTTCTACTATTGTCTTTTGGGGGCAGTGATTGTTTCAGCATCAATCGCCTCACAACACGGGGGCTTTCGCTAGTTATGTCGATATCGCCGCTGGAAGTGGACGAAAGGTCTTCAGAATCCTCTTCCATGATTGGTTCTAATAAAGAGCAACAAAAAAGCTCCTCGTCCGACTGAAGTTCTCTGGGCTGTTGATCATCATCATAATCTATATCATCGTCTAAATCATGAATAATGACGTCATCGTCATATTCATCAACGTAATCTTCCTCATCTTCTTCGCCATTACTGTCTTTATCACTACCGTAATCCTCTTGCGATTCACCACTTCGACTCCTTCTACCAAACGAACCTAGAGGTCTCGTCTGAGAACTTGCTAGATAAAACTCATCTTCATCATCGGGTAACAACACGCTATCATCGTCTAAATCAGTAGTCGGAACACATCTTCTATCTAACACACGAATCCTCTCACTAACCTCACGCAAATCTACTCCATAATCTCGAACAAAATCGTCTCGTCTATCAACAGAACTTCCTTGAAATCCTGCAGACTGCGGCACACTATCCCAAGAAACGTTCAGAAAAGGGTTACCTCCAACACCGCTACCACTACTATTTTTCAAATGCTGTGAAGCAGACACATCAAAATCTTCATCGTCGATCTCCTCGTCCTCGATACTGGAATCTAAATAAATGACATCAGACCCTGAACCGCTCCTGTTACTGTCAATTCTATTCGTATTGTCAATTCCCGCCGAATCCGCGGCCGCTTCGATGACACCCCTAGAACTGTTCCGGTCCGATGAATACGATTCGTAAGCTTCTGTAACACCAAAAGCACTCTCTATCTCTCGTAACTCTTCTCTCACATCTTCATCGTCGTCTTCATCGTCATCAACTCCATCATACCCTTTATCAATACTTCTTTTTCTGCGCACAGGCGCACTTTTAACTGGGCTATCAAACTCGCGATTTTCACTACCATCTTTAACTCTATATTTCTCATCAGCTGGGTTTCTACTATCAACACTACGAGTTCTCAAACTACGATAAGGCACAACACTACTTCTACTGATTTTATCAAAACGTAACACGGGTGAAATCTCAGCAGACTCCGAACGCAGACATAATCGATCCGAATTGTTCCTAACAGCGTCACCAACATTATTTTGACCTCCCTCTACATCCATCAATTCCTCCTTATTGCCAGCATCATCAACATCATCGTCACCAACAGCAGCACGTCGCATACCTGCTGTTAGCGACGGAGAGTAGAAATCGATATCTCCCTCTTGTACCTGTCCGGCAAAGGTACCCGTCGACGCAGGAAATGATCTCCCAAATGTCACAGAGCTATTTTTAGAATCCATTGGAAAACTCGATGGAGGTGAGCGGTCGTGAGTAGGTACATATTTGTAACGAGGCTGTGTTGTCGATGAACCGTCCTCGTTTGGGGAATCCCCTAAATTTCCCGAGGCTCTTTCGTTGTTTTTACTAGAAGAAGAGGAATCCCTCATTGTTACGCCATTGTTGCTATTTTTAGATATAGAACCTACATGCTCTTCATCGTCATCATTATCATCGTCACCGCAGAGAGGTAAATCCACTGGAACACGAATTATCGGTTTGAGTTGAGTGAATTTATAAGCTACATGTGTGTTCCCTCCCTCTGAAACGTTATGGTGTTTTCTGGATTTCGATGACGACGGCGATAATGACGAGGAAAGTCGCTCATTCAAAAGTCGTTGCTGCTCATCAGTTAAATTAGGATTGGCAGGTATGGGCGGGAGTTGACGACGAGAAGATGACGATGACGACGACATTGACGAGGATGGTGACGACGATGCTGATGATGACGGGGAATGCTGTTGTGGCGTAAAAGGCGCAAAAGGCAAGGCACGGCTGAATAACGATGATGACAACGACGATAATGACAACGGTGTCGATGATGATGATGATGATGATGATGATGATGATGATGATGATGATGATGATGATGACGATGACGGATTATTACTTTTCTTCTTGGCAACTGGAATGCGAGATGACGCTGATGATGATAATTGAGAAGGTGATGAAAATGTCGATGATGATGGCGATACAGGATTAGTTGACGATCGGGCATCGCTAATGTTAATGCGACTGCTGTGACTATTACTATTACTCGCTGCCTCCTCGTTCAGTTTATCAACCATTCGCCACGAGAAAATAATGGTGATGATGGTTGCAATAGCTGCCGAAAGAAACCTCTCAAACGCCCCATCGCCCGTAGGCGGGTTCGCTCCTCCTTTGGGAAATAGATGATCCATCCCGATTTTCTTGTTGCCTTTCTTTATTTCAAATTTTTATCTTTGTCTAATCTTATATTGTTCTATTCTTCTTAACAAAACAGGAGAATTTAGGTCAGAATACAAAATTGGAATGAATATCTCCATTTCATTAATAAAATATATATTGCCATTTTGATCTATTGTGTCTTGTATTTATTGTGTCCCCTATCGGGTTATCATTTCTGTTCCAGTTTATTGACAAATCTTTCTCGGGTCGCCTTATTCATCGCCGCAATCATTCAATGGGTACCGTTGACAACAATGACAAACGATTTGATGCGCATCGCTGGACTGGTGCTGAACAAAGTACATGCAACACAATACATGACATGAAACAAGTCTTCAATGTGCCCGTTTTCCTTCTTTTCTCTCTCTCTCTCTCTCTCTCTCTCTCTCTCTCTCTCTCTCTCTCTCTCTCTCTATCCACAAAGAATGAATGAATATTTAGATTCCGTTTGTCTATCGACAGTTAGTTGAGATGATAAAAAATGGTAGGGATGTTAATAACCACCAACGTTATCGACATTCTTGATGGCAAATTGTAATCTCTACATTTCCACGGTGTCTGAATTCATACCAAGTAAAATAAAACTAAAATAAATCGTACACGGTTCTGCATGAGTGATCACGATGAATGCCTCTCATACCTGTCTCAGTCTCCGGTGTATCCATTTAGTCTAGATACCCATAATATAAAGGAATCTCATATCACTGTTATCAACATTTCTTTATCTATCTTCTTTTTTTTTTTTTTTGGTGATCTCAATGAATGAATTCCAAATATGTATGTGATACAGGGATGGTTGAAATTATGATTATTCTACTCTAAAGCTAATGGTAGGTATCTATGGAATGCATCGGAGCACAGAACATGGGTTGGTATTTTAGACGACCTTCAACTCCTGT
>NC_088368.1:27905852-27920852 GCF_034508935.2 Berghia stephanieae | reverse complement strand
TCTCTCTATCTCTCTCAATCGATCTAACTATCCATCTATCTATCTATCTATCTATCTATCTATCTATCTATCTATCTATCTATCTATCTATCTCTCTAAATTCTCTCTCTCTCTCTCTCTCTCTCTCTCTCTCTCTCTCTCTCTCTCTCTCGTGGATGAACAGGAACCCTGTGTGCTAAATCTCCCCCACAATGCCAGGTCACCACAGTTGTATGCTTAACTCATTGTACTTCTAAGATGAAGTGACAAGACTGAAAATGAATGTCAAAGGAGATAACGATTCGAGATAACTGAGAAACGAGTTGCACACAGGCCGAATTCTTTTCCCCATTATGTTCTCGATCGACGAACAATAAAAGCCCAATTAATCTGTCTTCCAAAACGCTAGATAAATCCAAACATGTGCATCCTTATTTCAAATGGCAACAGTGGACACATCCGTGCAATCTACTATATTACGTACTTGCTGGCAACAGCACGTGATCAAACTGGGTAACTACTAAAACAATTCGAAGAGATACGATTGGGGAGGGGGGGGGGGGAGGAGGGGGGGGAGGGGGGGGTTCGAAGAGATACGATTGGGGAGGGGGGGAGGGGGGGGGGTTGGAAGAGATACGATTGGGGAGGGGGGGGGGGGGGTTCGAAGAGATACGATTGGGGAGGGGGGGGGGGAGGGGGGGTTCGAAGAGATACGATTGGGGAGGGGGGGAGGGGGGAGGGGGGGGGGGGTTCGAAGAGATACGATTGGGGAAAGGGGGGGGGGGGAGATTCCAAGAATTTTAAAAAATTATTTAATTAATAAAAAAAAAAAAACTAAATAAAATATCCGCTTCTTTTATTAATCAGTTGTTGAAACTGGCCATTTTGTACATGAATTCATATTACTATCAAGGGTTTGTAGGTATTGAATCCGTTTAATATCAAATTGGCAATTTGTAACATGAGAATATTATAATGGAGTTAGCTCCTAATTTATTCTCATTGTATCCACAATCATTTTTTCCCCATAGCTAACTCGACTACTCGTTTACTAACAGATTATAATAATATTCCTCGCCTGGCGTTCGAATATTGAAGCAGTGGTGGTGGTGTCATTTTGACCTCGATCGGCTATTGCTTGATGAAGCGTTTGATAGTTCGTATAATAAAAAAAATTAATTTATTATTATGCCCTTCCGCCATGACATCATAAGAAATCGTCGCCTAGTAATCAATATATTATACACTATAAAATATAACACTGTATTTAATTATGTTTGAATAAACACAACAGCTGGACCCACAACTCGTGTGTCGTGGATTTTTAAATTTTTAAAAAATTGTTCAATTGGGTAGAACGGTCTTGACGTCACACCTTCCACATCCGGTTCCAAAATCATTGGAAGTGTGTATGTAAGCAATCCTTCTAGGTATTAATAACGAATAGATAACACATTTAATCATAATCTGGAATGACTTTTTTTTTAAAAAGCAGGATGTTATAGGCAGGTTCTAAAGGATTATGGGACGTAAAAGAACAGACTATAAAAGTTCATGATTACACATAGTTTTGTGTGTTGGTCTGTTATGTTTCCGGATGGCAATGTTGTGAGTTTCTTAACCAAGCGCATACTATCTATACCGAGTACAACTATTTTTGACCGTGCCGTTGGCAGAACTGCTCAGACCAATTATTTTTCTGAAACGCAAACTAAAATATGAACAAAAAAAAAACAAAAACAACAACAACAATAACAAAAAACCCAACAAAGTCATCGCCATTAAACATGCACAAAGTTCTTTACACACTATCATTAAAAAACTCCAGGTCACCATCGCATGTAAACAAACGAAACCACGCCCAGAAATGTTTCGCTTTAATGGCTTTTTGGATCACGGCGACCAGGTGATACAAGGCAATAAAACGACACATTTACAACGTCTAAAACTGAAACAAGTTTTTACGTGACGTGTTTAAAAAAAAATTTAAAAAACTATTTCAAAGCATTACACGGATCGAAATATTTATTTTTCCGAATAAACAAATGGGTTTCCACGGAAATATAGACAGTATGTACTTGGCTAAGGAGTTCACAACATTGCCATCCGGAAGTATAACTGGCCAACACATAAAACTATGTGTGTAACCATGATTGTTTATAGTCTGGTGAGAATTACTTATAGATAGTATGCACTTGGCTAAGAAGCTCATAACATTGCCATCCGGAAGTATAACGAACCAACACACACAATTAGGTGTAACCATGAACGTTAAAAGTCGGGTTAATACAGTTCAGTGAGCATTACTCAAAAACGCGGATGGCAAAAAACAATAACAGAGACCTGAGTGACGTCATCTTCGAACTATCTATAGATAGTTCGAAGATGACGTCACTCAGGTCTTTGTTATTGGTTTTTTTGTTTTTTTTTGCCATCCGCGTTTGTGAGTTGTTCTCACTAAACTGTATTAACCAGACTATAAAAGTTCATGGTTACACAGAGTTTGTGTGTTGGTCCGTTATACTTCCGGATGGCAATGTTGTGAACTCTTTGGCCAAGCGCATTCTATCTTTCGATAGTTCGAAGATGACGTCACTCAGGTCTTTGTTATTGTTTGTTTTTTTTTTTGCCATCCGCGTTTGTGAGTAATGCTCACTGAACTGTATTAACCCGACTATAAATGTTCATGAATACACACACGTTTGTGTGTTGGTCCGTTATACTTCCGGATGGCAATGTTTTGAGCTTCTTAGCCAAGCGCATACTATCTATAAACGTGGATGGCAAAAAAACAAAAGCAAAGCACTTCTTCGTTCTATCTATAGAACTAAATAACCCCCCAACGTGTCAAAAATCTTGTCTTATTTTTGACAAAGAACAGCAGAAATTCGCTATTTTAAAGTACGATGTACAAATACATTATTATTGCTTTGGATGGTGTGTTCTGTGTTATATAAATTTACAACTAGCACTGTTGAGGTCATCTTGTGTAAATATAACTAGCCACGCCTACTTCTTTCCAAAGGTGACAGGACAGCGAGGTCAAACATGGTGAAATAACGATTTTACAACGAGGGGAAATAAATGGGGCTGCCAACTTAATCTATTTTAGATACATTATTATTATAAACATCTGATTTATATTTCATACCGTACTGGTTTTTTAAATCTTTCAGTTCAATGGGCATGATCTATAGATAGTTCGAAGATGACGTCACTCAGGCCTTTATTATTGTTTTTGCCATCCGCGTTTGTGAGTTGTTCTCACTAAACTGTATTAACCAGACTATAAAAGTTCATGGTTACACAGAGTTTGTGTGTTGGTCCGTTATACTTCCGGATGGCAATGTTGTGAACTCCTTGGCCAACCGCATTCTATCTATATATCTTTCAGTTCAATGATCTTTATTATTACACTTCCATGTGCTCGAGGTCATTGGTCACATTGCAAAGTGTGTTCAAAATGACACATTGACCCACATAGTGAAAAGTGTTCACAGTTTCAGAAATATCCAAGGTCACAATTTGTCATTTTGCTCAGCATGACTCATGGGTATGTTTACAACTTTAATAAAACAAAGCAGTGTGTTTAGATACATTGAGAAATTATGTCTAATCGTTGCTGTTGGCCAGGGACCCCTTGTAAAGCGCTTTGAGCACGTTTAGTGGATATTGCACTGTATAAAAAAAATCTTAACGCTACAAAAAGCGGGGAGATCTCCAGATTAAGGACGGCCGCTTTAATTATCCCTTGTCATTATTGTCACCAGAAGTGCAAATATATCGTCGCTATCTCAAAACAATTCATCGTTTTCAATAGGGAATTCTTAACAAAACTAGTTCAAGTAAGTCATGTTGATACAACTAAAGAGCAAGGCCGTTGTTTGCTTTGTATAAAGAATTCACCGGGTCTCGCATTGTTGTGAAATCAACTCCTCGCTCAACTCTTAATTTAGTTTAGATTTAATTTCCTTTTGGCAACACAGCATTTTGTTCTGCTGGGTTGTTTAAGGTTATTTACCTCGTCTTCCTTGCTGACGAAAAAGACAAAACGTTTATTTATTCACTTTGGCCAAAAAAAACCAAAAAACAATTAAAATTATCTCCAACTTGTCTAAACGTTTAAAATTAGAAACCTAAAAGAACTAAACATAAACTTGAACATATTTATAGCGCATTATCGGGCTGAAAGCGCTTTACAAGGGGTCCCAAGCCAACAGAAACACTAAACATGTAGGACGAGACAAGACGCCTGTTAGGCGCGATTACATCTTTTTCCCCCGACAAAGACAACGCTGTTAAAACCAGGTACCCATTTTACACCTGAGTACGGATGATAGAATGTGAGTCGGTGGTGTGATAAGGACTCGACAATGCGCCAGTCAGTCTCGGACTCAAACCGTGTACCGTCCGGTCCGAAATGGTTAGTCATACCAACAAGACCAAATCGTCGCACAAACATAAAGTCACACAGAGAAGTGTCAGGCGTAATACACTTCATAATAATTTAGGAATCGTCGACTTGATCGATATTTATTGGAGTCAAAGTTGTCTGACTAACATGATTATTTTTTTAAAATGTGTTTTCTTTGTTTGTTTATAAGCGCTTGCAACACATTATGTCATATCAGCGCCAGTAAAAAGGAAGAAAATGGGATAGTAAAAAGTTCTAGAATTGTAATTAAAGCACCCAAGAAAAGGTAAGACAAAGGGGAATTGGTTCAAATAGGAAACAGATGTAGATTCCAAGAACACACTAACAGTGTGTTTAGTTTGAGATCACCTAAAAATCTCATCCAGACACAAGCACGTGACCCAACTAAGAGGGATACACGCAAATGTTTACAAATCATATAAAATATGTAAACAAAACAATACGGTGTATAACAGAGAGATGATTTACAAGAAATGTGTTTTGTTGGTGAATGGCAGATTTGTTTGGCGGATAGTTTGAGGTTACATTCAATCTGGTTCGATGGAATGTAAGATGATGGAAAGTGGAGAGTCCAGGTAGAAATGTAAACAAACACCTGCCGCAGGGGCTAGCTGTAATTTAAATATGGAGAAATGAGAGAGAGAGAGAGAGAGAGAGAGAGAGAGAGAGAGAGAGAGAGAGAGGGAGAGAGAGAGAGAAGGGGAGGAGAGAGGGAGAGAGAGAGAAATTTAAAGAGATAGAGAGAGAGGGGGGGGGGGAGAGGGAGAGAGAAAGAGGGGGAGACGACATACATATACGCACAAGCACACACACATACACGCATCTGAGTAAAGTGGAACACAGGCATCTGAATAAGTACCTTTCCCAATTATTCCACACCATCAATGTCCGAAAACCAGGAGAATGTATAGGTAATGATTAGTTAAGTACAGCCTAACCTTAATTCCATTTATAGTGAGTAATAAGTAGACTTTTGTGGCCTCCTATACACTTTCCAATAACAACCGATAGGATTCTTGAAAACATACCGCCCACTTGAGAGTGCTCTCCAGATTCATTTTTTTTTTTTGACACATGTGAGTTCAAAATGACAAATTAAGGAGCAGGCACTGGTGTAAGACAAAGATCTGAAAGATTGGATATTAAGTAGACTTTTGTGGCCTCTACACTTTCCAATAACAACCCATAGGATTCTTCAAAACATGCCGGCCAGATGAGAGGGCTCTCCAGATTCACTTTTTTTTTTTGGACTCAAAAGGACAAATTAAAGAGCAAGCACTGGTGTAAGACAAGGGTCTGAAAAAGTGGGCATGACACAGTGCTAGACAAAGATAAAAAAAAATACAAATTAAAAAAATGAGCATTTACATAGAGCAATATCCAGTGCTCAAAGCGCTTTACAAAGGGTCCCAGACCAACAGGAACAGGTTACATGTAGAACGAGACATGACCCCTGTTAGGCGATATTACAACTTTTTCTTTCGACAAAGACAAAGCTGTTGACGGCCAGGTACTCACTTTACACCCCAGTACGGTGAGAGAATGTGAGTAAAGTGCCTTTTCCAATGACTCAACTATGCGCTGAGCGTGGCTCGAACACAGGGCCTTCTGATCCAAAAGCGAGTGTCATACCACTAGACCGCATAGCCGCACAACAAAAAAAAACATCCCAAAAAAATAAATTTGTCAATATGCGATGTGACAATGCATCACTGTGTGAAAATATTGTGACAATTCACAAACTGGAAGGCCATTCGATCCGGATGGTGGTGGGCATGTACTGAAGGTGGTCATGTGAAATATACTATAACCCAGGACATCATAATATATAGATGTCACTGACTACAACCCAATAACAATAGTAGAAATAATGTCGTAGTAAACAACGATCCTTCATTCGCTTTTCCCGGCAGTTATTGATTGAACCACGGACTAACTGCTGCGAATTCATTTGATTTTATGCTAAGCGAGTACAGTCGACAACCATTAACTTTCTCCTTACCAGCCTTTTTCAGGGTTTTCCCAAAACATTCACACCCAACCAGGGCCTCGCACCCAACTAACACAACAATTTATTTTTTATCACTCAGACATAATAGCAGTAAAGTTCTTGCGATAAATACTTTCTTTAGCAAAACATGCTATCCAACACATTGTTCATTTTCTTTAAATGGTTTGATGTACAAGAGAAATTTGAAAAAGAAAAATGTTGGTTGTATCGCAACGAATGTGACAATTTTCCTATAGTTGGTAATGAGAGGGTTAACATGAATGGAATTAAAAAATGAAATTGGAACCTCATTGCGATCTATAATAGAATTATGTCATATCCACACAAACATGTCACGCAGAGCTAACTGACACCAATGACGCCTGACGGTATGTCAGTTTCCGTATACCAGCATACTATTACGAAAAAATCGTAGAATAGTACCACAAAATTGTGGCTCTAATTTCAGAACTTATGAGCATCTCTTAAGTCGTTAAAACTTATTATTGACAATGAAAGTTGAGGCCAGGCTACACATAATTTAAAGGATTTTGAAGTGTTATTTAATCCTTGTGATGGTAAATTGTTGTTCTATAATAATATTGATTTATAGCGACGACCAAATTTATTTCCTTGTTGATTTATAGCGACGACCATATTTATTTCCTAAAACTACGAATTTGCTTTGTTTGTTTTTAAGGGCTTTACGGCGTTTGCAACACGCCAGTAAAAAGGAAGAAAATTGGATAGTAAAAACATTCTAGATGTCAAATTAATTAAAGGGACTTGAGAAATAAGTAAGACAAGGGTAAAAGGTTCAAATAGGAACAAATGTAGATTCCAAGAGCACACTATCAGTGTACTTAGTTTGAGATCACCTAAAAGTCTCACCCAGACACCAACACAAGTCCCTACTAAGAGAAATACACTCAAATATTTACAAATCATATGTTAAGGATAAAATTCAATAACAGTACATAACAGAGAGATGATTTACAAGGAACAAAATATCGAGTTAAATGATCGACCCTGAACTTCACATGATCTCAAACATCTAAAAATTCTTTGAAAAATCAGGTTCTTATATTTTTGACAAGTTAGGAGTCATCTTACTCGACGTAGGCTTGAAGTAAAATTTCCTGGCTAATATTTAGTTTTTTATGGAGTAAAAATTGCTCGCTAATATATGTAATTGAATTAAAAGTTCCCTGATCAATGTGGAGGCATTTGAAGTAAAACTTCCCTGGCCAATATAGAGATATTCGAAGTAAAAATTCCATGGGCCAACAACACAAATATTTTAAGGAAAAATTCCCTGGCCAATATATTTGATATTTGAAGATATGTGAAGTAATGATTCCCAGGGCCAATATTTGAAGTTATATTTTTCTGGCCAATATTTACGTATTCGAAGTACACGTTTTCAGGATAAACAGGAGATCGCGGATCCCTTTTTCAAAGAGTCAAAAAACGACCAAACGCAGTTTGTTAACGTATTCAGGAGAATATCATGTTATTTGAGAGGTGCTATTTGCAATGTCATGATATTTCATGTTACTTGACAAGCTTGTCCACTCATACAGCTATCGAATTTTATTTACCTTAATGTGTGATATCACATTACAGCGTGGTTACCATTATTTATATGGTTGGCCAAATTAGATGATAGATACAATGCTTCATATTACAGAGTGCTGTATACCTCTCTCTCTCTCTCTCTCTCTCTCTCTCTCTCTCTCTCTCTCTCTCTCTCTCTCTCTCTATCTATCTATCTATTTATCTATCTCTTTCCCTCTACTCTAGATCTCTTTCCCTCTCTCTCCCTCTTTCTCAATCTCTTTCCATAATATGCTCTCTCTTTCTCTTTCTCTCTCTGTCTCCCCTCCCTCCCTCTTTCCCTCTCTTTCAATCTGTTCTTTCTCCTGTCTGATCCTCCTATTGCTCAATATTTTACTTTTTCCTCCGATAACTCATTCTGCATCGTCATCTCGCTTCACGTTTCCACTCTCCCCCCTTTTATCTGCTCTCTCTCTCTCTCTCTCTCTCTCTCTCTCTCTCTCTCTCTCTCTCTCTCTCTCTCCCCATCCCCTCTATCCATCTCTCTCTTTCTCTCTCCCCCACCCTCTCTCTCTTCTCTCTCAATATATATCTATCACACACACACTCTCTCTCTCTCTTTCTCTCCTCCCCCCCTCTCTCTCTCTCTCTCTCTCTCTCTCTCTCTCTCTCTCTCTCTCTCTCTCTCTCTCTCTCTCTCTCTTTCTCTCTACCTATAAATCGCGATTTATCTATCTCTCCTATTACCTCTCTCCTTCTCTCTCCTTCTCTCTTTCTCTCTCTAATTCTCTCTCTCTCTCTCTCTCTCTCTCTCTCTCTCTCTCTCTCTCTCTCCATCCCTCTCACTTTCTCTAAAACGTTCTCTCCCCATCTATGTTTATCTTTATCGATTATCACGTCGACAGATGTTGAAGTTGAAGGGACTGGAAACCAAAAGCGGCCAGGCTATAATATATTATTATACTATATTATAAAATAGTAATAATAATACAGTCATGACACGGGATACACACCTAAGATATAAAGGTGACTCATTAAACAAGCTTTATTAACACACGTAACACACCTAAAAACTACGATTAGATTTTAATAAAATACTGGATGCTATGTGTAATGAAATTCATGTTGAATATTGTAGATGTATAATATATAACATTATGTATTCAGCAAAGCTTATAAACAAATAGTGGATAACGGTTTTTTTAAAGCCATCAGGATCAAGGATTCTTTTGAAGGGTGAAACAAAAATATTAAATTGCTTTCATTTAATCATTTAAGTAAGACTCTGGGCATATTCTGTCGTACTCTGGACAAAATAACAAAACAAAAAACATATTGTTTTAAAAAACAACACGTGAAACGGACAATATTAATTGCTTGCTGTCCTTTGGATAGGACGTAAGTCTATCGCAAACGTTCTTTCCTCCAGATCTAAGAGATACAGCTATCCATTAACTGCTGGGTAGGTAGAACAACAACAACAACAACAAAACCTCGAGTGCACCCGGGATTGATCTCGGTCCTTTTACGTGTGAAGCGAGTGCTCTACCAACTGAGCTATCGGGACCCCCAGCAATGCAGTATTGAAGTACAATTGGCCACATTATTCATTCCGACATGGTTAGAAGACCTATGAAGCCGCGATCATTATCGTTTTCTATGACCTTAAAAAGGATGAAATCAATTACTCGCTACCCCTTGGGTAGTACGAAAGTTCATTGCAGAGTGCTTTCCGCCAGTTATAACAAATCAAACTATCCAATTGTGTAGACAGCGGTGGACAGAGGGATAAGATTTAAAAAACAAAACAACAACAGCAACAAAACCTCGATTCAAATAGACAGCGATTTCGCTCCCTTTGATTGTGATGTGACTGCTCTACTAGTTGAGCTAAGAAGACTGAAAATACCAGATTATTAGATATGGCTATTTATTTGTAACTGCACGATACCGTTTCCGCGGACTGAAATACGACTCAAATGCATGATTTAGTCGATAAAATAATCTGTCTAATTCCTTTGTTCGTGATAGAATATTCCCTATTTTAAAACTGCGTGTATTAATCTTTATATCTAATCACCCCCCCCCCCAACCCCTCTACCACCATCACCAAAACCGCCAATTTTGCGAAAGAGGGGACGTTACTATGACCTGACATTATTAATAGAGATAATTAAACAGTTCTTTCCCTTGCAACAACGACCACTGTTTCAATTCTGGAATAGAATGGTGGTGCTATAAAAGTACAATTTGCCTCGTACTTTAAGTAATATTGAATTAAACATAAACGCGGGTGCGGACACACACACACACACACACACACACACATACACAAACAAGAAACATACACACTTACATACACACAATTGTGTACAAAACGAATAAAAATGCATATAGAGCACAATGCTTAATCATTGCAAATCCAATAATAATCCTGACCATCATTAAACCTTTCCCCCCCCCCCCCCCCCGACCCCTCCCTTCTCCAGGGTCCCAGCCGCCCAACCACTTTCTCAGTTATCGATATCCAAAACAAAAGTAGACCACCGTACAAAATTTTAACCTTCATATCTGACACACAACCAAATTCAATAGATAAAGTATATCATTAATTTATCAATATCAAAGTGAACAAGGAGCTCGTCCAACGATAGAATGATAAGAGAAGATCTCTCCAATTCCCTTCTTTAAAACTCAAGAGATGTTCAAGATTAATTTCTGTGTATGTAATCATTCGGAGCCTTTAGGGCCTATGGAGCCGTGATTGATCTCGGTCTCTATAGTTTTAAAAGGACAATTGCAAGTTGCTTGCTACCCGTTGGGTAGGACGCTTACCTATTGCAAAGTACTTTCTGCCAGATCTAACAGACCCAGCTGCTCAATCACTGCTGGACAGATTGGGGGTGAGGGGGGGGGGGGGGGGGGGAGGTCTGGTTGAGTGCAACAAAAATCGGGACTTCACCCGGATTAATTTTTGATAGGTCTTTGCGTATGATGTTGAGTGCCTATACTCAACTAAGTTATCCGTGAACCCCCCCCTCCTCCCTATCATGTATAGATAGTTGTGCGCTTGACTAGAGGCTCACAAATTCCACGAAGTAAACGGACCAAACAACACAACTATGTAGTAACGCTTGAACTTTTTGAGTCTGGTTAATACAGTTTTAGTGAGACTATTCACAAACACGATGCAAAAAACCATAACAACACCGAGTGACATCAACGTCATTCTATCTAATGGGGAGTGCGAGTTAAAAGTCAATATTCTTCACGGTCGTAACGCACTTCTCTCAATGACGCATAGGTAACTTAGTAACACTGGCTCTAACTATTGAAAATGGGAGCCCGTATGAAATATTTCTCCGCGAGATTAAAGCGTCCTAGGAAAAAACCCATAAATTTGATCATGTTCACTTACACAGTCTGATCACAAGGCAAATGAAAAGTTCTAGCCAGCATGACGAATAAAAAGTAATGATTTTCTTTGTTTAGAACCAAGATGGCCGCCGTTGCCGGGCGGCGTGACATCAGACTACTGAATCCAATTGAAGTAGGGCCGATGTTGTTTTCAAGTGATACTTGAACGATATCCGTAATAATAATATTCGTGATGGGACGATTTGTTGACACAGTAGTGATTACACAACACGGTGATATCGTACTAGATACCTGTGTGTTGTTGACATTGCATTCATTGGTGAAAAAGTAGAACCGTGATATCGAATGAAATGATGATGACGTCTCAGTCCTCAATGAATGTAGATAGATATGTAACGTAACGCCCTCGCTCGATCTCAATAATGTGTTATCTATTAACTCACTCAACCCTAACACCGACTATATCCGATGCGCCCAGAGCCTCCAACCAGGGGGATAGGTTGCGCAATATAAATGTGCATTATTATTATTATTATTATTATTATTATTATTATTATTATTATTATTATTATTATTATTATTATTATTATTATTGTTATTATTATTATTATTATTATTATTATTATTATTATTATTATTATTATTATTATTATTATTATTATTATTATTATTATTATTATATCCGTATTTTACCCGGGTTAATTTACCCCAGGCCTATTTATTACATAGAGAGACAAATTATAGGCGTAGTATCAAATCTAATGTTTTTCATTTTTACATGTTAATGGTAGTTGAATAAAAATATAATATATGTACATGTTCATTTTCAATACATTTTTTTCTCCAATTTTGAAAAGTAGCAAACATCTCTAGGATTGAGTGAGTTAATGTGATAATAGACGGTCGTTTAGAGGTTGAGTTGTAAATGGGCGGGGGGGGGGGGGGGGGGTGATGGTTTGTGCGGCTATGTAGACTTGTGGTGGTATGACAGTCAATTTCGGATCGGAAGGTCTTGGGTTAGAGCCTGGCTCGGCGCATAGTTGAGTCCTTGGAATAGGCACTTTACTCACATTCTCTCACCGTACTAAAAAAAAAAGTAATACGAGTACCTGGCCGTTAACAGCGTTGTCTCTGTCGGAAGAAAAACAATGTAATATCGCCTAACAGGCGTCATGTTTTGTCCCACATGTTAAGTTTTGCTGTTGGATGGATATTCCTTGTAAAGCGCTTTGAGCACGTTTACTAGATATTGCTCTATATAAAAGCTAAGTTTTTCGGTGTTTTTTTAAATTTATTTATTTATTTATTTATTTTTTTTTTTTTGTTTTTTGTTTTTTTTTTGTTTTTAATTAATCAATGTGCTATCAACTTTCCACTTTGCATTAATTAACTAATGTGTTAGTTTTGTAATGATGACACAATGTTGGTGTCGCTCATATTACACGTAAGTGGAGAATAGAATTAGAATACAACACGATTGTTTGTCATCATAGTAATATTACACACTCATTACTCAAACGATGACTGTGTGGAGTTCAGATAAACTATAAATATTGATTAACAACCCGTCCCATTGAAATGAACAAAAAAGATTCAATCGGGCAATTGAAAAAAAACATGGTGGAGGTCGGTTAGAGGGGGGGGGGGGGCGGTAACATAATACTATGTTTTAGATAAAATTAGTGAGAAATAACTACTTAAAAGTAAAATGAATATATATATATATATATATATATATATATATATATATATATATATATATATATATATATATATATATATATATATATATACATATAGAATACAAATTGTCACTCACATTTTTTGTGGCCGAGACATTCGTTTCTGTTTCTCTTTACACGTCCTCAGTCGGATTACGCCGACTGAGGACGTGTAAAGAGACATAGAAACGAACGTCTCGGCCACAAAAAATGTGAGTGACAATTTGTATTCTATATTAGCTCTAACCATCATTATCGAGCACTTTCGTACCTACGAGTACCCACCAACACTCATAAAAATATATATATATATATATATATATATATATATATATATATATATATATATATATATATATATATACATACATATATATATATATATATATATATATATATATATATATATATATATATATATATATGAGTGTGTGTGCATGTGTGCGCGCGTAAATAAAGTTACAGAAAAGTGCTCTTTGTATGCACTTCTAGTAATATATTATGTTAAGCCAGCGAGAGAGAAGGAGAGAGAAAAGGGAGAGAGAGGGAGAGAGATAGAAAGAGAGGGAAAGAGAGAGAGTGAGAGAGAGAGAGAGAGAGAGAGAGAGAGAGGGGGGGAGAGAGAGAGAGGGAGTGAGAGAGGGAAAGAGAGGGAGAGAGAAAGAAAGAAAGAGAGAGAGAGAGAGGAGAGACAGAGAGAGAGCTAGAGAGAGCTAGAGAGAGAGAGAGAGAGAGATAGAGAGAGCGGGGGTGTATCATATTATAACATTGGAATAATTTAGAGGCATTTGATGGATCATCTGTTACTGTTTATTCGCCTAAGTTCAAATATCTTTACCTTTATTATATAATATGTGTGTATGTACGTTTATATGTTAACGTATGTAGTCTGCGTGAGTATGTGTAGTCAGAGTGTTTGAGTGTGTGAGTGTGTGTGTGTGTGTGTGTTTGTGTGTGTGTGTGTGAGTGTCAAAATTGAAATACAGTTAACATAATTAAAAAGACGTTTAATGAATCAACTGCTACAGTTTATTCTCCCGACATCAAACATATCTTTAGCGTTATTTTGTATCTGTGTATTAAGTTAATATGATACGTTTTGTGGTTTGTGTGGGTATGTGTGTGAGTGTCAGAGAGAGAAAGAAATAAGAGAAAGAAAAAGAGGGAGAGAGAGAGACATAGAGAGAGATAGAGAGAGAGAGACATAGAGAGAGAGAGAGAAGAGAGAAGAGAGAGAGAGTCATATAAAAGTGGAATAACTTTATTGAATAGGTATTAAATGGATCTCCATCCGACTGCATACTTCGACCATGCCAAACGTCATGACCCTTACCATGTAGCCCATGTATGTATGTTTGTAACTGTTGCTCAAAGCTGCAAGAAATAAATAACAATGTGAAATTAAATGTAAACTTCAATTTAATATACGAAAACAGATAAAATGGACGTTTCGGATTTCCCCATTATCAACAAAACCGGATGAATGAAACACTACAGACGAAGGAGATAATGTGGTCTCATTATCTCATTCATCCTGTTTTGTTGATAAAGGGGAAACCCGAAATGTCCATTTTTTATCCGTTTTCGTATATTAAATTGAAGCTTACATCCAATTTCACATTGTTCTGGATGTACGTTTGTATTTTAAGTTTTGTGATTTGGGTGAGTATGTATATGCGAGAGAGAGAGAGAGAGAGAGAGAGAGAGAGAGAGAGAGAGAGAGAGTATGTGTGAATGTGTGTGTGCCAGAGAGTTTGAGTAATATTTTGTACATGTTTTGTAATATTTGAATGGATTAAAAGGCATTTTAATGGACCATCTGAAGAGAAACCAGGAGCGGGCGAAAACAAAAGGATAAATCAAGCAATTCTTCACCGTCAAATTTTGTTACATGAATCAGGAATTAACCTCGGTCTCCTTAGCGTTTAACGGATAATAAC
>NC_088368.1:27893352-27900852 GCF_034508935.2 Berghia stephanieae | reverse complement strand
TCGTAACATTTAACCCCCTCCTTACCAACTACAGGCAAATCCTCACATTCGTAACGATTCAATGACTATTTTTCATTTTTCAGATTTATTGTGTAAATCACAACATTTTGAGAAAAGTCTTTGTTCTAGCCATTCTAAGAACTTGATGCTGTTTTGTAAAGCTTGATTTTGAGCACAAATTTAAGTATAGTATGTTCTTTTTGCTTCCGAGTTAAAGTTTAAAAACAAAATCAATTTTTGTGTTGAAAAGCTATGACATTTGGGAAAAATCCTGAAAATGTTCGGTAAGGAGAGTTAAACTACGAATTCCCTTTTCAGGGTCTGATTCATCCCGTTTTGAAAGGGTGGATCACAAATCTAATCTTTTATCATCTAAACAACCTCGACATAATACCGTATTGAGGCCATGGGTCACACAATACTATTTTTGGAAAGAAAAAAAACAAAAACCCAGACACACCTCCTAATCTCCACGGCACAGCTGGAACACACGCGTGTCAAGCCGACTATCAAAGGAAACAGTTATAAACCAATTGATTGCACCTTATCGGGAATAGATCGATACGAAATCAATTAAGGAGACTTACATACCTGATCTATCGATTTTTTTTCTACTATACTCGATGCACTGCCCGTCGACTCGAAACGTGTTATTGACTCTATCTTTGCTCACTCCGCGGGCCGAATGTCGAAGTGTTCCGGCTTTCACAGACCTCATCAAATTGCCATGCATGTTAAATGCCCTAAAAGGTCAAGGCCATGTCTTTGTTTTGATAATGAATGTGTTGTATTTATATACCGCTCATCCATATTTCACGCATTGTTTGAGGGGCAGCGTGGCTCAGCGGTACGGTCTTTGCTTCGTTCGTACCCGAAAGGTACTGAGTTCGATCACCCGTCGCTGCGTTGTGTGGCCATGAGCGAGTCACCTCGCCCTAGCTCAATTTGCGGCGCTGCATTACGGCTGACGCATGGGTTATTCCAGTCTTCCCTTGGAATAGACCCTGGAGACAGATTTCTCCTATGGAATGAATAAAGGGAATTTTTATTTGTTTAAGCATTTTTTGCAATATTGATTTCTTCTGATGTACAGTTAACATATTATTGATAGAATGAAGTTGACGTCACTCGAGTCTTTGTTAATGTTTTTTGCCATCCGCGTTTATGAGTAATTCTCACTTACCTGTATCAACCAGACTATAAAAGTTCATGGTTACACATAGTTCTGCGTGTTGGCCCGTTATACTTCCGGATGGCAATGTTTTGAGCTTCTTAGCCAAGCGCATACTATCTATACAACATATTTAATGTTTACGGCTTCTACTTCAATACAATTGAAATCATTTACAGGTAGCACCGCCGTTCTAAAGACCGTCTGTGGTTAAACCCTTTTATCATTGTGCTTACAAAAATTATAGAAAAATCTATTTTACACCACGAGAATGTAAATTATACGTTTCTCTCGAACAGACGTGAAACAAATGTAGCCTATGTAAATAATCTCTCTATGGGGTAAATTTGTTTTTTGTTTGTTTTTTAAGGGTTTTACGGCGCTTGCAACACATTTAGGTTATAGCAGCGCCAGTAAAAAGAAGAAAATGGGACCGTAAAAAGTTCTAGAATTACAATTAAAGCATCCAAGAAAAAGTAAGACAAAGGGGAACTGGGAACAAATAGGGATCAGATGTAGATTCCAAGAGCATACCATCAATGTTCTTAGTTTGAGATCACCAATAAGTCTCATCCGGACACAAGCACGGCCCCCACTAAGAGGAATACACTCAAATGCTTACATTATAAATTAGAACAAATATAATAATACATAACAGAGAGATGATTTACAAGGAAAAAAATATCTCCCAAAACAATAACTATGCATTCGACTGTTTCCCTCCCAGCCAGGACCCCGACCAGGGCCAGGACAAAACCAAGCAATCTCATTCCAAGACAAAGACAGAATGCAAGTTGGAAAACAGATATAGGGGGGTAGAAGACACAATAAGTACCTCCCTGCCCACTATGAGAGGTCAGGAACCCCACCCAGTGGGGTAAATTGGCAGGGTGCAATAGATATTTGGATAAAACAGAATGCTGTTGTTTTGTCAGTGGTAGAAATAGGATGGTATCAAGATGTGTATCTCGAGTTAATTTAATAAACGATGGACTAATTTATAAGTGAATAAATGAATAAATGAATGAATGAATGAATGAATGAATGAATGAATGAATGAATGAATGAATGACGGAAAAAAGAAAGAAAGAAAGAAAGAAAGAATGAATGAATGAATGAATGAATTGATGAGTGAATGAATATCAATCTGCGTTTCCTGTACAATTTAAAGACCGTTGTTTTTCAACGCATATCATTTTAATTACGCATTATTTTTTTATATCAATTTACCGGTATCAAATGAGGGGATGGATTCTGTTATTGTGATTCACCTATAAATATTAAATTACCAGTTACCAAACTGTGAGTTTCATCGTAGATGAAGAGATGTAGGAACAATACTGTCGTCCCATGAAAATACATATTAATAATTTTTTTGGCCAGAAAACTCGTCTTTCAAAGGTCGATCGATTAACTCACTCAACCCTAACACCGACTTTATCCGTAGTTTACCCAGGTTACTTTTACCCCATGCCTATTTATTCCATTTTTCAGAGACAAATTAAAGGCGTAGTATCAAAGCTAATGTTTTTAATTTTTATATGTTAATGGTAGTTTAATAAACATATTTATGCATATGCTCATTTTTTATACACTCCTTTCCAAATTTGAAAAGTAGCAAAAAATCTCTAGGATTGAGTGAGTTAAAATGGCCCTCGTCTTGTCAAAAACTCTCAAACCTTGGACTTTCCTCGAAGTCACTGCCGGGTGGACCGAGTGGTCAAACAACAAAATCTCGACTTCAACCGGGATCGACCCAGGTGTCCCTTTGAATGTGATGCGAGTACTCTACCTAATGATCAATCGGGACCAAAATGTAAAAGCTCAACACCAGCCTACTTGAAAATCTAAAAATTCGTAGTTTTTAGGAGATTGAAATTGCAGTCGCTATGGTAAAATTTACAAATCAATCAACAATTGACCCTGGAAATGATAAAATAAACTTCAAACCCATTGAAATTTTGTACTCTGACGTCAACTTTCATTTTCAATAAGTTTTAATGACTTAGAGATGCTCATGAAGTTCTGAAATAGGAGCTAAAATTTCGTAAATCTACGATTTTTTCGTCGTACTAAGCAGGTCTGAGTTAACTTAATGCTTTAAAATTGACATTTAAGCTTTTCTTTATCTTCTAAAAGATTATCTAGGATAATATATTATCTTTCCAATGCCTTTATACATGACGTGATATCGAACCAAGCTTATTTAATAAACCACATTTGTTTTTGATTAAGACAAACATTAATCATATTCGTATCTTAATTGATTAATCTGGGATATGCTATATTATGGGGCAGAGCGACGTATACTTATGTACAGGTCCGATGACCCAAAATCATTATGGGTTCATTTTTGTGATGGAAATACTCTCAAACTAATGAAAAATATTGATAAAATATTAAATAAAGCCCATTTTTGCGTTCGATTATCAGACCTTCAACTGATTATATATATATATATATATATATATATATATATATATATATATATATATATATATATATATATATATATTAGTATGCGTTTGGCTAAGAAGCTCACAACATTGCCATCCGAAAGTATAACGGACACAAACTTATGTGTAACCTTGAACATTTATAGTCTGGTTAATACAGTTTAGTGAGAATTACTCATAAACGTGGATGGCAAATAACAAAGACCTGAGTGACGTCAACTTCGAACTATCCATAAAAAAATGGAATCTATTTCTAGTATAATATTATGACTCGTAATCAGTTTACTGTTTACACGATTGAGTCATAATAAAACATCAAGTGTTCATCTCTGACTATCCAGTTTCCTATTTCACACAATACAATCTATAGATAGTATGCGCTTGGCTAAGAAGCTCATAACATTGCCATCCGGAAGTAGAACGGACCAACACACAAAACTGTGTGTATCCATGAAAGTTTATAGTCGGGTTAATACAATTCAGTAAGCATTACTCATAAACGCGGATGGCAAAAAACAATAGCAAAGACCTGAGTGACGTCATCTTCGAACTATCTATAGATAGTTCGAAGATGACGTCACCCAGGCCTTTGTTATTGTTTTTGCCATCCGCGTTTGTGAGTTGTTCTCACTAAACTGTATTAACCAGACTATAAAAGTTCATGGTTACACATAGTTTTGTGTGTTGGTTCGTTATACTTCCGGATGGCAATGTTGTGAGCTTCTGTGTTATACGAAGCGGAGAAATAAGCATGTCGAACAAATGGAAATAACAGTGTTTTGGCTATCTCGTTATCATGTTTGTTTTTTGTTTTTTACTGGGCGTATGTTATCTGATAAAGACAAGAGTATGGCTGAAAAATCGTGACAAGGCAAACTTTTACCTATCTATTCTAAAAATCAATACTGTACGATATGCAAATTATTATGACATAACATTATGTTGTCGATTATAACATTAATTAAGTTGCTAGCCCTCTTATATCTAGTTTGTTTTTGTTGTTTGTTTGTTTGTTGTTTTGTTTTTGTTTTTTTGGTTTTTTTTTTGGTTTTTGTTTTTTTTTTTGGGGGGGGGTTGTTTGTTTTCTTGTTTTTGTTCTTGTTGATGTTGTTGTTGCTGTTATTGTTGATGATGATGATGATCTATGGCGTGTAATAGGGTTTACGCAACAGCCTAAATTTGATTGGTCGTTCAACCAGAAAATGAAAAGAGCGCCGGAAGTCTACGAACCATCTCCAGAGACAATCAAGGTTGATAGGTAGTTTCCGACTCTACACCGCGTGTATGACCTCTCCATTCAACCCCAACCACCAAGCGCCCATGAAGATTGTTTCAATGGCGAACTTATTTAATTTAATATGTTAATCCGTTGATGGGATATCTGGTGGTTGGGTAAATGATCAATGAAGCCAATAGGATGCGTGTTGGATTGAACATTAGCTGTTTTCGAATCACTTAGACGAATGTATGTACCTATATTATACGCTGATGTCGAACATGTGTTCCATAATACATTAGTCACGTTCTAACGAGACAGCTGGTGATAATGTTAATTGAAAAATCCAGATGTGTTCCTTGTTCCTCTCACCCCTCCCCCTTCCCAAGGATCCATCAAGATAGGACAAGGATATATTCTTTGCATTGGAAAATGAACACACAGACACACGCACAAACACACATAAACACGCACGTACTCATACCTACAAACGAGCATGCACGCACATCCACACGCAGACTCACGCCGAACTCTACGGTTATGAGGAAGTCCCCTCACTCAGGGGGTGACATTCAAACGGGTATCTCAAAGTGGTTTTAGCTTCTAGAAAAATAAATTGAATAAAAATGAACATTTATAAAGCGTATTTTCAAGGATTTAGCCTGCTCAATCCGCTTCAAAATATCATAGTTATTCCCCCAGCAGGCCATATGGAACCATGTTTCCATTTCATAAAGTACCAGTCGCCTGTTATGTGTCATTTTTGTACTAACACTCTAAGAATAATCGTCACTGTCTAAAGCCAGTTACCCAATCACACCTTTCAAGCAAAGATCCAGCAATGTTACAGGGATGCCCTTTGCTAAAGTTTTTTTTAAAAGCCTGAATGTCTGTCTCGTAAAAACCATATTATATGAAACTATTTCGTGTAAAGCTTCCCTTCATCCAAAGATATCACTCTTAAATCGTGCGGCTATGTGGTCTAGTGGTATAACACTCGCTTTCGGATCGGAAGGTCCTGGGTTCGAGCTTCGCTCGGCGCATAGTTGAATCCTTGGGGAAAAAAAAACAACTCTTTACTCACATTCTCTCACCCTACTAAGGTGTAAAATGAGTACCTGGCCGTTAACAGCGTTGTCTTTGTCCGAAAAATTGTAATATCGCCTAACAGGCGGCATGTCCGGTCCTACATGTTAAATGTTGCTGTTGACCAGGGACCCCTTGTAAAGCGCTTTGAGCACATTTAGTGGATATTGCGCTATATAAAAGCTCAATTAAAAAAAAATTTAAATCACAGAAAAGGATGTATATCCATCTAGCTTCCCCTTAACTGTTATCAATAAACAACAATTAATTACTTTCTTAAAAGATCAACTCACCGACACCGACCAAGGTCACCCCGCGGAAGATTTTTGAAAAAGACGATTTTTCAGCTTTAGTCGAGCCTCCGGCTTTAGCCGGAGAATTGGTGTATCCGCATGAGCCGGAAAATTGGTGTATCCGAATGAGTCGGAAAATTGGTGTATCCGAATGTTAGATATAAAATCAAAGCCGCCTGTAAAGAGTTAACGCATTAGTCATGGCTTTTAAGCACAGCTGGTCGTGTCACGTTGATGGGAAAAGGTTAGGGTTGTTTTGTTTTGTTTTTTAATTTAAAACTTTATTATCAACACTTGGGAACTTTCCGGGTCATTTATTGATTTAAGCGCCTTAGAAATGTGGATTTATATGTCAATTTATACTGTCCTCAATAGAGACCTAAAACGCCTTCAAAATAATAAAGAATTAAAATCAAAGGAAGACCTTATGAACTTAGCATCCACAGCAAAAGACCGTGAACTGTGGAAGGAAATGACACAGATGATTAGAGAGGCAGCCGAGGCGTCCCGATCGGATGATTAGGAAGCGAAAGGCCTTAAGTCAGTTACGTCAGAAATATGGATTGTATAAAATACAAAACAACTGATGGATTTAGGTTTCAGTTTTTGGAAGAGTTTTGGGTCCAAGGGGCACCTAAGGGTAGGGTCCAAAATAAGACCACTCAAAGTCACACTTACTAAGACAATGCCCTGGGATACTCATCAAAAAGGGTGACGCTCACACAGTTCCAACAAGTCAATACACCGTCAATCAAAGAGATGATTTACAAGACCGGTTGGTTGGGGAGAGAGAGAGAGAGAGAGAGAGAGAGAGAGAGAGAGAGAGAGAGAGAGAGAGAGAGGGAGAGAGAGAGATCGTCCGATTCCAAACTCCTTGGAAGTGTGCGTGTAACCAGTCCTTCGGAGGACTATTAATGAATAGGTTAAATATTCAACCATAAAGTGGCAAAAATATTTATTTAGTAGCAGGATGTATAAGCAGATTCTTAGGAGCAGCTTGTTAGATGGATAGAATGATATATTATATGAATCATTAGCTTGAGTAATCCGCAGTTTATTATATGATGATTATGATGATGATGATGATGATGATGATGATGATGATGATGATGATGATGATGATGATGATGATGATGATGGTGATGATGGTGATGGTGATGATGATGATCATGATGATGATTGATGATGATGATCATCACGCTGATGATGACTGTGCTTATCTGATTATTAGATTGACAATTCATTTTATGTAATAATATCGCTTTTACTCTTCGTCAA
>NC_088368.1:27875852-27883352 GCF_034508935.2 Berghia stephanieae | reverse complement strand
ATCATCATCATCATCATCATCATCATCATCATCACCATCATCACCATCATCACCATCATCATCATCATCATCATCATCATCATCATCATCATCATCATCATCATCATCATCATCATCAGTACTGAAATCACAGGTTTGAGTTTTTGATAAGGGTCATTTTAATCCATTGATATTTGAAGGAAGCGTTTTTTGGTTAAAAATTTAAACAAGTAGCGTACGAAGTGTTTATTCTCTGTTGTCTTGTGGCGCTTTCCTAATCATTTCATTTCTTGTTATTAGACAAGTAGGTACATAATAACATTTAACTTTTTAAAAACATTAAATCCAGCCGTACATAATACTATACAACTATACACCGACAGGCACACTGTTCTCTAAATGAATTTCATTGTTCCAACGTTCGATCACTTTCTCAATTGATTGTTGTTGACAAATCAAATCAATGTTAATAAAGCAATCATTGATCTGTAGCTTGAACACGGTGGAAAATCAAGCATATTATTCGTTCTATTTGCTTACAATTCAGGGGCGTGTGTTATATTGGTTGATTTTGGTGCCTGGCACCGCATCCACCTTTTAAAAATGGATTACAGCATTTAAGACATAAATATAATAAAACTGAGAAATGGTATATACCGCCTCTAATTTATTTGCGTAAGTCTTTTCTTTAACTTTTTTTTTCTTTCTTTTGTATTTACAAATATAGCATGTTTAAGTAATTTTCTTCTGATTCTGGGACCTACCTTATACTGTAAGTCTGCCACGCCACTGGCTACAATGGATAGATATTATTAATATTGGTAACTGCAATCACAAACACAGATAGTAATGTGTAGGTGGTTCGTGACTCAAAGATACAGAGTTTCGCCTACTTTTGTCACAAATTGATCACATTAAGTGACAGGATGGCCCAAATAGTGAGTCCTCGGTTTTAAGGCTCTTCACATGAATTTCATTGTTCCGACGTTCGACCACTTTCTCAATTGATTGTTGTTGACAAATCAAATCAATGTTAATAATAAATCATTGATCTGTAGCTTGAGCACAGGCATGTTCGTTCTATATGCTACAATGGATAAATATTGGTAACCGCAATAACAAACACAGATAGTAATGTGTAGGTTGTTGGTGACTCAGAGATACAGAGTTTAGCCTAATTTGTCACAAATAGAAGTAAGGCCGTCTCTATTTCTCCGAATGCTCAGGAAAATAAACTTGTGAACTCTTAATTTTCCGAATGGTCGGCTAGCCTCCAGTAGCTAATGGGTTACGGACGCGATGTCGATGCCAAAGTAAAAGATCAAACAGAGTGGACAGGGAATTCTCACGAATCATCAAGCTAATCGCGAACACTCCATAGCGTGTTCATTTTTTTTCAATTCGCGCTGCACAAACAGGATAGCACAAACTCAAGATAGAAGTCGAACAGAAAGTTGGGAATAAAAGACAGAGCGCCCAACCATTGGCAAAAGAAAACAAAACAAAACAAGACACACAAACAAACAAACAAAAACAAAAACAAAAACAAACAACAACAACAACAACAAAAAAACAATTGCATACACATTCATCATTCATACACACACTCACGCAAATAACCCCCAAAAAATCTTAAGAACGGAAAGCGTTCGGAGAAATAGAGGTCAAGTTCATATTCCCGAGCATCCGGAGAAATAGTCATTTCGTTGGAAGTAATTTTGATCACAATAAGTGACAGGATGGGTGAAAACGTTCGATAAAAACTCTGGCCCAAATAATATTATGTCCTTGGTTAAGGCTCTTCACATATTAATAATATATTATCCAATATGACCTTGATGTTATGAATATGTACCTGGCTATAGGAAGTGACGGATAATGTAAGAGTGTGAATATATTTATATGACTTGTATCATGGCTCCACATAGCCTACCCGGGGGGGGGGGGGGGGGGGGGGGGGGGGGGGGGGGAGATGAATGAAGCGTTGTTAGTGAAGGGCTCTAAACAAGTTGCATTCGTATAAATTCAATATTAAATTCTCATATGTACGATATTGATATACGCATAAACAGTCGGCCAGGCAGTTGTCTGTAGCTATGTCTATTTGTCAATGTATCTCTCTCTCTCTCTCTCTCTCTCTCTCTCTCTCTCTCTCTCTCTCTCTCTCTATCTATTTATCTATCTATCTATCTATCTTTTTCTCTCTTTCTCATCCCCCGTCTCTCTCTCTCTCTCTCTCTCTCTCTCTCTCTCTCTCTCTCTCTCTCTCTCTCTAAATGCTCCCCACTCCCTCCCCCCGCTTTCTCTATCTTTCCCGCTCTCACGACTTACAAAAGTCACAAAATTTACACCCCTGATCAATTCATATTAAACAAAATTATGAATATCAAAATTGTTAATAAAAGACACATAAATTCTATATTATAGCGTTTCAATTGCCTTTGATTATAACCATTAAATAATAAAATATTCATTTCTCATCTAATACTTTTACGGCATTTACTTTCGGAGAAACTATTGTTGATTTTTAAAGAATATTGAGAGATTTAAAAAACTGAAATGGTTTCGCACTAAACATTAACTACCGTTAGCGACACTTTTATGTCATCTCGGAGCATGAGAAAATGTAAATAGAACACAAAACTATAGATTGCTTTGTTGCTTTAGAGTGCAGTGTCTTGACTTTTATTTTTGAGTCACTGGTCCCTTTAAAAAAAAAAAGGAAATACAAAGAGGGAATAGTAGTTAGAGGTCACTCTCTCACTCACTCTATCCCATGACCGGTTGGTCGGGGGGAACCATATAGAATACAGGACCCACAGACTAGGAGTCCTCCTATGGGTGGAACTCTCGGGATGCAGACTTCACGGTTCGACGCCACTCATCGCGGTCTTGGGCCTTCCACTTCCTCATTAGATTGTTCCACGTCAATACTGTCCAATGTTTAATGTTATCCTGCCACACTTCCCTCTGTCTTCCTCTTCTTCGGCAGCCTTCTATTACTGTGCCCTGCAATATTGTCTTGCATAAGCTTTCGTGTCTTACGAGTTGACCAAACCAAGACAATTTCCTTCTCTTTACCATTGCAAGTAGTGGTTCTTGCCTTCCTGCCAGTTCTTTTACTTCGTCCCGAACACTTACATTGGTCCTATGTTCCAATATGATATTTTAAATAGTCTACTTATATGATGATGTCCTCGGTAGAGATACATTGATCAATACAGCAACCTACCCAACATTTTAACAGTTGACAGCAGTTATTGGCTGATGAAGGGCTTTGAGCCACATCGTTTCGCGTTTGATATCTTGTTCTTTTATAAAGCATTTTCAGTGTACAGAGCTTGTATAAGTTTAGTATTCATTCACTCCAACGCATTTATTAACCTTGCTATTACTTGCAGGGTATTATAATATGAATGAATGTTTTGTTGGGAGTGGTTGAACAATCGGAAATCTTTACCTTGATAACGCATTCATAAAAGTAGATCAAACGGTAAAATGCTAATTGCCATCTCTCTCTCTCTCTCTCTCTCTCTCTCTCTCTCTCTCTCTCTCTCTCTCTCTCTCTCTCTCTCGCGCGCGCGCTCTCTCTCTCTATCTATCTATCTATCTCTCAGTCTCTCTATCTATCTATCTATCTCTTAGTCTCTCTCTCTCTCTCTCTCTCTCTCTCTCTCTCTCTCTCAAAACCAAGTAATCTCATTCCAAGACAAAGACATAAAGCAAGTTGGAAAACAGATATAGGGGGATAGAAGACAGTATGCACCTCCCTGTCCCTTATGGGAGGCCAGGAACTCCACAGATAGAGAGAAAGATAGATAGATAGATAGATAGATAGAGAGAGAGAGAGAGAGAGAGAGAGAGAGAGAGAGAGAGTGACAGAGAATGTGTGTGTATGTGTGTGTGTGTATACAATTAACTGCCTGAGCACATGACCACAAAAACACAGTCAAACGAACCAAAACCTTCACTGATTAAACAACAGAATTCTATTTGACATCAAATGAAAGGGCTAGTCTTTGCTCTAACTCGAACTCCAAAGAACAATCTAGCCTATGTTTCTTTAAAGAAAGGTACACACAAACACACACACAAACAAACACAACACACACATACACACACACATACACACACACAAACACACAACACACACACATACACCTACACAAACAAACACACACACAAACACATACACACACAAACAATCACAACACACACACAAACAAAAAAACAAACACAACACACACACATACACATACATACACACACACATACACTTTTTTTTTAAATGCCCATCATTGTACATTTTACACACAATGTCAGAGCCAAAATTCAGAAATATATATTATTATGACACCAATGAATATCCGACCTTGGGCTCAAAATGCGGCCCACCGCCTAAAACGGTATTATGCATGATGTCGGGGGTGATCTAAATGCTAAAAATTGAATTTATCGATGCTATGAGTTTAGGTAAGATACTCACAACAGCCATATGCCAAAATGAAACAAAACAATACTCAAAACTGTGTGTATCCTTAAATGAATATAATCTGATTATACAATTAAATGAGAACTAATCACTAACAGGATGTCTAAATATAAGAACAAAGAGCGGACTGACTTCCAACTTCGTTCCTTCATTAGTCCAAAATTTGAGACTAAGGTCACGGTTTTATGATTGATTGAGGAAAATGAATATGGAAAAAAATAATAAGAAAGAAAAGAAAGAAAACAGAAAAAAGGAGAAGAAAAAAAAGAAACAAAACAGGAAATACTGTATATAAGATTATTAAGATGTACTGTCTGCTGTCAATATTGTCAAATCTGTCTGGGAGAAAGTGTAAGCCGTCTAAGGGAAACCGATGGGTGAAGTAAATGGCAAGTTGATTCACCTTTGTTTTTTGTTTTGTTTTTTTTTTTTTTGTTTTCTGGAGTTGCACGGCGCTTGATGCACTTTCAGGTCCTAGCTCATCAGTAAAAAAAAAAAGCAAGGACAGTCAAAAAAATTGTTGCGCTTTTCTGGAAGAGTTTTACGGAGGCTGGACACTTAAACCCTCTCCTTACCAACTATAGGAAAATCGTCACATTCGTTACGATACAACCAACATTTGTCTTATTCAAATTTCTCTCGCACATCATAAAATTTAAAGAAAATGATCAATGTGTTGTAGAGTATGTATTGCTAAAGAAACTATGCATCCGGCAAGAACTTTACCGCTATTGTGTTTGAGTGATAAAAAATATATGTTATATTTTGTTAGGCGTGGCGTTTTGGAGAAAATCCTGAAAATGGCTGGTAAGGAGAGAGTTGAAGTCATGGCTCCAGGGTAGTAAAAACCAAGATAATTAGTAAGTCAGAAAATAATAGGCCCAGAATTTATTAAGATTTGATCTATTTTTTTTTTTTTTTTAGTTTAAAGGCGCTTATGGCATTTTAATGTCACAATTTTGCGTCAATATAAAGCAATATAATTGGATAATATAGACAACCCAAAAAAAAAAACCAAAAAAACCAACAAAAACAAAAAAAAAAAAAAAACAAACAATAAAACCCAGTCATATCATTATCACTATGTTTATCTTACTTTTTTTTACTATAATATCAGCCTTTTGTTTTTAAATATAGCCATGACGCATCAGCGACTGCGATGAACGTAGGTTACACATAGAGCCTTTTAATATGCGAACAATGTCAACAGTGTGGTGACAGACGTGTGTGTATTTATATTCTAACAATACATCATAGTTCATGAACTGGTTCCTATCTCAACCAAAATAACTCTAACAAAACATAGAAAAACAAAACAAACAAACAAAAATAAATTTTAAAAATAAACAAAACAAAACAAACCAAAAAAAAAAAAAAGAAAGAAAAAAAAAAAAAAGGAAACACAAATTCAGTTAAAGAGCTCTCAAAATTCTCCAATTTTTTTTTGCTCTCTCCCTTTAATATATCCTTCCACTACCATTCTGTCCTATTCAAAAATAATTTTAAAAATCGCCAGAAAACTTGTCCATCGCTCGATTAAAATAAACATCGTCATGGCAACGAATCTCAAACAGGAACAACCAGTGAACCCCGAGGAATGTGATTTTTTTTTATAAGATGACGGCCAATTTGTTTTTTGGGGTTTTGTTTGTTTTTTTTTTTTTTTGGGGGGGGGGGGGGTGTTCTTAAGGGTTTAACGGCGCTTGCAACACATTTAGGTCATATCAGCGCCAGTAAAAAGGATGAAAATCGGATAGCAATAAATTCTAGATGTACAATTAAAAGGACTTGAGGAAAAAGTTAGACAAAGAGGGAATGGTTCAAATAGGGAACAGATGTAGATTCCAAGAGCACACTATCAGTGTACTTAGATTGAGATTACCTAAATGTTTCACCCGGACCCCAGCACAAGATCCCATTAAGAGGAATACACTCAAATTTTAACAAACTTATGTGATTTGCAAGGAAAAAAAATCATCTCCCAAAACTATAACTATACATTCAGCTGTTTCCCTCCCAGCCAAGGACTCCGGCCAGGACCAGGACAAAACTTAGTACGTGTAATCTCATTCCAAGATAAAGACAGAAAGCATGTTGGAAAACAGATACAGGGGGATAGAAGACACAGGAAGTGCCTCCCTGCCCATTATGGGAGGTCGGGAACCCAGAGGGCCACTTTAATCGATCGATATGGAAAGGATGAGTTTTCTGGCCCCAATTCTTTAGATGTACGGACGACAGCTAGCTTTGCCGTCAGCTTATTAGATGGCATGTTAAATTCATTGAGTGGTTTCACCCCAAAACAGTTTCTACTCCAAACATCGTCATCGTCACCGCAATGAATGCTCTTACAGATATAATAAAAGAATGATGAATGAATGAATGAACAAACGGATGAATGAATGAATGAATGAATGAATGAAGGAACAGATGAATGAATGAACGGATGAATGAATGAATGAATCTCTCTCTCTCTCTTTCTCTCTCTCTCTCTCTCTCTCTCTCTCTCTCTATCTCTCTCTCTCTCTTTCTCTCTTTCTCTAATAAAATATTAGTGCTAATACCAATAATACCCAAGATCAAGGAAAGATTTGCAAGAAATCGTTATCAATATATTACAGTACTTTCAATTATGGGGACAATCTATATTGTTTCCATGTGCTGGAGTCTTAGTTAAATTGCAACATGCAGTACTCAAAGT
This sequence comes from Berghia stephanieae, assembly GCF_034508935.2. Taxonomy (NCBI): domain Eukaryota; kingdom Metazoa; phylum Mollusca; class Gastropoda; order Nudibranchia; family Aeolidiidae; genus Berghia; species Berghia stephanieae. The sequence continues at coordinate 27,876,180 of NC_088368.1, read as the reverse complement.
GAACAACATTATAAAAAGTGTTCATAATTTTCGAAATAATATGAAACATCACAATTGGCAATCTTTTTTGTTCAGCTTGACCCATAGCATTGTTTACAACTTTGATAAACAAAGCAGCGTGTTTACATTTATTTATGTTTTAATTCACATCGTTGGACTGCAACAAATCACGTGATCATTGACTCAAACGAATAAAGATCGCACCCATTAGTAAAAAGCTCACACATTGAGAGCTAAACTTAGTATTAGAGCTAGTTGTCGTGTCGCAACATTAAATATCTTATTACCCCCCCCCCCCCCCTTCCCCCCCAAATCCTTTCCAATTTCC
>NC_088368.1:27855852-27863352 GCF_034508935.2 Berghia stephanieae | reverse complement strand
TGGTCCGAAACGTCCATTGTATTAATAAGCGATCTATATTCAGGTTTTTGTCGAAACTTGTCAATGATCACATGATTTGTCGCTATAAAACGATTGAAGATTTCTCAATAAATGTAAACACGCTGCTTTGTTTTTGAAACTCGTAAACATACACATGATATTTCTCAAACTGTGACACTTTTTATTATGTGGGTCATTTTGAAACAATACATTCCTCTCCATTTGCTGAAGACGGTCGTTTGTGCATTGCTACTGTCACGCCTTGATTACTGTAACTCGCTACTTGCTGGTCTGCCTGACATAAAACTCGAAAAACTACAAAAAGTTCAGAATAGAGCAGCAAGGCTTGTCCTAGGTATTGGTCGCAGTGACTCGATGGGTGTCAAGGCGATGTTGAGGGAATTTCACTGGCTACCAGTTAAAGCTCGTATTGAATACAAAATTGCTCTACTTTGTTTTGATGCCATAAATTCACGAAGCCCCCCGTATATTCAAGACTTGATTGTCCCCTACAACCCCACTCGAAATCTCAGGTCCTCAAAATTGTATCACCTTCAAATTCTAAAAACTAATCTTAAACGTTTTGGCGATAGATCATTCAGTAAAGTAGGCCCTATCACTTGGAATTCACTCCCACTGTCAGTCAGACTTGAAAGCAGCGTTGATCAATTCAAAAATAAACTAAAAACCTATCTCTTTGGGAAGTATTTAAATTAGATTATACCAAGAATTATTGCAAAGCACATACGTTCGTGCGTTTGTGTGCGTGTGTGCACTCGTGTATACATTCAGTTAAGTGTGAGTATGTATGTGTATATATGTTATGTGAAGCGCTTCGAAGCTTCGGCATAAGCGCTATATAAATGTACATTTATTATTATTATTATTATTATTATTATTATTATTATTATTATTATTATTATTATTATTATTATTATTATTATTATTATTATTATTATTAATATTATTATTATTATTATTATTATTATTATTATTATTATTATTATTATTATTATTATTATTATGAGCCAGACTGATCAAAATGACCAATTGTGACGTTGGATATTTCTCAAACTGTGAACACTTTTTATTATGTGGGTCATTTTGAGCGAGGGGGGGGGGGGGGGGGGGAGATCAATCATGCCACCCATTGTGAAAAACATCTATTGTAGATGATGGCAAGAGTTTAATTCTAATGAACAATAAGACGAATAAAGGTAAATTCGGGAGAGAAACATGCGTAAGTGTGTGGACTTTTGTTTATGTGTGTGTCAAAGAGAGAAAGATAAAGGGGGGGGGGGGGGGGAAGAGGGAGGGAGGGAGAGAGAGAGCGAGAGAGATAGAGATGGAGAGAGATAGAGATAGATAGATAGATAGAGAGAGAGAGTGAGAGAGAGATAGAGAGAGGGATAGAGAGAGGATATCATTGTGTCAAACCATTTTTCATCTATTATAGATTGTGACAGGGGCTTAAAACTTTCAATGGACAGTAAAGCTTGTCAGCTGGGGGTAAATTCGAGAGATATATAGATAGATAGAGATAGAGAGAGATAGAGATAGAGAGATAGATAGATAGATAGAGAGAGAGAAAGAGAGAGAGAGAGAGAGAGAGAGAGAGAGAGAGAGGCCAGAGCTATATTATATAGAGAGAGGTATGGATAGAAAGATATACAAATGGTGAAAGAGAGAGAGAGAGAGAGAGAGAGAGAGAGAGAGAGAGAGAGAGAGAGAGAGAGAGCGATGAGAAAAGGGGGGGGGGGGGGGGGGGGGGGGGGGGGGTGAGGCGAATGTCAAATGTTGTAGTAATAATCGTAAAGATCAAAAAGAGATAAAAGATATCGGATGTCAGTGTTTTGACACGGAAAGAGGTTACGGTGACATTTCAAGTAACTGTTCCTGATCAATCTCATCATACCGATATGGCCTCAATATTATTTTATATAGATAGTGTGCGCTTGGCTAAGAAGCTCACAACATTGCCATCCGGAAGTATAACAGACAAACACACAAAACTATGTGTAACCTTAAAAACATTTACAGTCTGGTTAATACAGTTTAGTGAGAATTACTCATAAACGCGGATGGCAAAAACAATAACAAAGACCCGAGTGACGTCAAATTCATTCTATCTATAAAAAAGGTGCCCAGCTAAGCTACTCATATTATTGCTATTCGGAAATATAACGGACCAAAATACTTCTCCAACGAGCATGTATCCAGAGGAGAAAAACATTAAAATCTGATCAAGTTTTGACTTTTATACATTCTGATCACATGACATATGAAAAGTTCTAGCCAGCATGAAGAATAAAAAGTACCGATTTTCTTTGTTGAGAACCACGATGGCCGCCGTTGCTGGGCGACGTGACATCAGACTATTGAATCCAATTGCTCATTAAAAAATGAATGGCCAAAAGCAGTAACAAAGCACAGAGTGACGTCAACTTCGTTCTATCTTTTTGTGAGTTGGTTTTGTGTTGTTTTGTGTCGTTGCATTGAATCAGCCGTCATGGCTCACATTGTGTAAGTTATTTCTCCATTTTTTATGCGTGTGTGTGTATGTGTGTGTTGTTTGCACTCATCGTCACCCAATCACAATACTCTTCAACAGTCGTAACGTCACTTCCTTCCTAATGACGCATGGTAACTTAGTAACACTGGTTCTAAACTATCGGAACAATGGCGGACGCCCGTATGAAATATTTCTCCGGCGAGCATAAAAGCGTTTTGAGAGGAAAAAAAACCACATAAATTTGATCATGTTTTGACTTTTACACATTGTGATCACAAGGCATATGAAAAGGGAATGAAAAGTTCTAGCCAGCATGAAGAATAAAAAGTAATGCTTTTCTTTGTTTAGAACCAAGATGGCCGCCGTTGCCGGGCGGCGTGACATCAGACTACTGAATCCTATTTGTACGTTGTTTTGTTTTTTTTTATTGTTTTTAGGTGTTTAACGGAGCTTTCAACACTATAGATAGAATGCGCTTGGCCGAGTAGTTCACAACATTGCCATCCGGAAGTATAACGGACCAACACACAAACTCTGTGTAACCATGAACTTTTATAGTCTGGTTAATACAGTGTAGTGAGAACAATTCACAAACGCGGATGGCAAAAATAATAACAAAGGCCTGAGTGACCTCATCTGCATACTATCTATACCTTTTGTATGTCAACCAGAGACACGATTGGTAAAATAGGGCGATGAATTCTATCTATAATTTGTAACACATTACATTTCTTATAATATTAAATGATACATGTTTACAACCCTTCCATTGTTTGACAGCAACAGCTGGTGAAAGTTCAACAAAACCATATAGATAGTATGCAGATGACGTCACTCAGGTCTTTGTTATTGTTTTTGCCATCCGCGTTTGTGAGTTGTTCTCACCAAACTGTATTAACCAGACTATAAAAGTTCATGGTTACACAGAGTTTGTGTGTTGGTCCGTTATACTTCCGGATGGCAATGTTGTGAACTCCTTGGCCAAGCGCATTCTATCTATAGTAAGTAGATAAACAACAGGGTGTTGAGCGTTGTTCGTCCTTTTAGTTTTAGTTTCCGCGATGCATTTTACCCAAGGACATCATAGGTCGTACGGTTATAGATAGTATGCGCTTGGCTAAGAAGCTCATAACATTGCCATCCTGAAGTATATAACAGACCAACACACAAAACTGTGTATATCCATGAACGTTTATAGTCAAGTTAATACAGTTCAGTGAGCATTACTCATAAACGCGGATGGCAAAAATCAATAACAAAGACCTGAGTGACGTCATCTTCGTTCTATCTATAGAGTAAAAACACGAAAGGCCCCGCCCGGAAAGTGTATCGAGTTTTGGCTGTGATTAATAGACTAAGAAGCTCACAACATTGCCATCCGGAAGTATAACGGACCAACACACAAAACTATGAGTTACCTTGAAATTTATAGTCTGGTTAATACAGTTTAGTGAGAATTACTCATAAACGTAGTACGTAGATGGCAAAAAAAAAAAAAAAAAAGAAAAGAAAAGAGTGACCTGAGTGACGTCAACTTTGTTCTATCTATAAGTAGACTGATTTTACCTCATCACGTCACTATGGCTTAATGCCTTTCAACTTTTTACCTTCTACCCAGGATCGGAATAAAATATAATAAAATATTTTAAAGTATTTTTTTTTTTTGGGGGGGGGGGGGGGGGGGGGGGGATTCATTGCCAGCCGTTTTATAGATAGTTCGAAGATGACGTCACTCAGGTCTTTGTTATTGCTTTTTGCCATCCGCGTTTATGAGTAATTCTTACTAAACTGCATTAACCAGACTATAAACGTTTAAGGTTACACATAGTTTTGTGCGTTGGTCCGTTATACTTCCGGATGGCAATGTTGTGAGCGTCTTAGCCAAGCGCACGCTATCTATAGATAGAATGCGCTTGGCCAAGGAGTTCACAACATTGCCATCCGGAAGTATAACGGACCAACACACAAACTCTGTGTAACCATGAACTTTTATAGTCTGGTTAATACAGTTTAGTGAGAACAACTCACAAACGCGGATGGCAAAAACAATAACAAAGGCCTGAGTGACGTCATCTGCATACTATCTATACTAAATAATGAAGGTTCCAGTCTATTTGTTTTACAACCGATCTTGTCAATACAGTGTGGGAATAGAAAAAAAAAAACAACGTTTTACACCCAATGTGAAATTTTAAAAATAAGTTTCATTAAAATAAATTAAAAAAAAAAAAAAGAAACAAAAAGAAATCTAAAGCAACCAAGCATGCATGTGTTAAAAATTAAACGTAGACTCCATCAAATATCTATATCATAATGGATTGGAATGGAATCGAAATATTTGTACATATTATTAATAATTTTTCACATTGTAAAATTGCAATTAAAAAGAGACAAAATAAAACAATTGAAATATTGTGGACAGCAAGGTGCTCACAAAAAAAAAAAAAACAAAAAAAAAAAAACAACAAAAAACAACAAAACAGACAAACAAAAAAGTTATCCTTCAAATTCAAAAAAATATTCTACTAAAAAAAAGGCGCTATTTGACTAATGATAAAAACACATCAAAATATAAGTTGTTCGTTTAATAAAAATATTTTTAAAGCCAAAAATATACTAACAACAAAGGAAATTCACAGAAAAACGCATGTCTCTCCCCCCCCCCCCCCCTCCCCACACACACACGCATACGCGCACACAATACAGACAGACATAACATACGCACTAGTTGATTTATCAAAAGAGCAACAAAATATGATATTCCGTAGCTTTAAAATCTCATTAAAAAAAAAAAGGAACTCATAAAAAAATAATCTGCATTGTCTTGCCATGATGAAAAATGTATCAAAATAAAATATCTGACATCTGAAAAGTACAGCATAATTCATGTGATAATCTTTGTAACAATGCAGATAGGCAAGTACAAACATTCCATATGAATAATAATACGTCATTATATCGGTTATCAGATTCCTTGCATCAACAAAAAAAAAGTACACACATACACACATTATGTTGTGCTTGGGGTATAAAAATTAGAGAAAAATAAAACATTGGGTCACACACGGGTTATAACAGGGTCACACACCGGTTATAACAATGTTATATATGTATATATATATATATATATATATATATATATATATATATATATATATATATATATATATATATTATATAAAATTAGACGATGCAGAGGCTTGTTCTGAGGATATTGGGAGGGGGGGGGGGTGGTACCATAGTAAACAATGTGTCATGGCTTAATAATAATATAACATGTCATTATTTATTATGTACATTCAACATTTTATACATGGTCATTTATTGACTTATGATATAAACTCAAAAACGATGCAGAGGCTTTTTCTGAGGATGTTTGTTTGTTTTTTGTTTTGTTTTGTTGTTGTTACAAATGTAAACAAGGTATCATGTCTTGATACAACATTTCATCATGTAAATTCTATAATATTTTCTCCGAGATTAAAAGTGATAATATTTCACTCTCGGGTTTTACATTTCTAATTTTACACACCGGTTATAACAATGATTTACCTATAATGATATAAAACTCATAAACGATGCAGATGCTTAATCTGAGGATATTATTTTTCTTCTTTTTTTTTTCTGTGGTACAAAAGTAAACATTGTGTCATGACTTAATATAGCATTTGACAAATCGGTTAAAACAATAATTTATAATGATATCAACTTGAAAAAAAAAAGATGCATAGGCTTATTTCGAATATAAACAAGGTTTTATGGTCTACCGTGATATGTGATTATGTAAATTTAACATTGTGATTCATGGTCATTTGATAGGGTAACCAGTTAACTGGCCATACTCTGGAAAAAACTTGGACGTAAAAAAAATTGGCCAGAAAACTCGTCTTTCGAATATCGAACGATTTAAATGACCCTCATCTTGGTAAACACTCTCAAACCTGGGACTGCCTGAAGTTCTCCTTAAGTCCCAGGTTTGTGAGTTGTTGCCAAGATGAGAGTCATTTTAAATCGATTGATATTTTTGAAGGACGAGTTTTCTGGCCAAATTTACAAATACAGATTATGGCAGTCAACGGGTTAATCATGAAATTCATGAAACTACTTGAAGTAAGTGGGAATCATCAGAGGATATTATTATAATGTATATAAAAAAATTAAAATGATATTATAAAATATATCACATTTATCATGTGATCATGACAGGATGAATAAGAGAAGGATCTCACATGGAAACACATAATTTAAATGTGTATGTAAAGAAAAGAATAAGTCTAGAGCATACGAAGGAATTTTGACAGAATCAATGAATAATTTGGATTAAGATGGATTAAGAACAAACAAACATATATAGATCGATAGATAATAGAAAGGAATGGTTAGAGAAAGTATGGTAATTTTGTTTTTAAATTCAAATCTGAATTTCTTCTTCTTCTTCTTCTTCTTCTTCTTCTTCTTCTTCTTCTTCTTCTTCTTCTTCTTCTTCTTCTGATTATGATTATTGTTATTGTCGTTATTATTATTGTTATTGTTGCTGTTATTATTATTATTATTATTATTATTATTATTATTATTATTATTATTATTATTATTATTATTATTATATTATTATTATTATTATTATTATTATTATTATTATTAGTTTATTATTATTATTATTATTATTTTTATTATTATTATTATTATTATTATTATTATTATTATTATTATTATTATTATTATTATTATGTTTTAAAAAAATAAATGACATTTTTTACAACTGTAGTTATTAAATCACAGAATACTATACAGGTAATTTTTTTCTAGATGAATATATAGATAAATAATAACGGCAACGAAGATACTTATTGCTTTTAATGGTTCACAGTATATTATTCTCAAAATTGTAAAATTTACGAGTCCTTACAAAACTATGAGTGTGTGAAGGGAGATAACCGAAAGAAATTTGAAACTCTTATCTTCATCTGCCTAGTTACCCTTCTTGATCT
>NC_088368.1:27840852-27848352 GCF_034508935.2 Berghia stephanieae | reverse complement strand
ATTTTGAAAAGTAGCAAAAATCTCTAGGGTTGAGTGAGTAAAGATGTTATAAATTGAATTTATGTAAATAGTTTTTTTAACTTGAGCTTTTATATAGCGCAATATCCACTAAACGTGCTCAAATCGCTTTACAATGGGTCCCTAACAGCAACACGTAACATGTGGAACGAGGCATGATGACGCCTGTTAGGCGATAATATTACCATTTTTTTCCGACAGAGACAACGCTGTTAACGGCCAGGTACTCATTTTACATCTGAGTACGGTGAGAGAATGTGAGTAAAGAGCCTTTTCCAAGGACTCAGCTATGCCCTAAGCGAGGCTCCCAACCCAGGACTTTCCGTTCCGAAAGCGAATGTCATACCACTAGAACACATAGCCGCACTTATTATACTTGGGTTGAGTGAGTTTTTCCTTTAATGAAGAGGATGAATATATTTCTTTAGGTGACATAGACTAAAATTTAACATTTATAATCATTTTGACTACTAAATCCCCGAATCATTGTGAAGCGATTTGAGCAAGGTTGCTCATCTGTGGTTTGTTTTGTTTGTTTTTAAGGATTTTACGGCGCTTGCAACACATTAAGGTCATATCAGCGCCAGTAATAAGGAAGAAATTTGGATAGTAAAAAGTTATAGAATTACAATTAAAGCACCCAAGAAAAGGTAAGACAAGGGTGAGTTGGTTCAAATAGGAAACAGATGTAGATTCCAAGAGCACACTACCAAAGTACTTAGTTTGAAATCACCTAAATGTCTCACCCAGACAACAGCACAAACATAATACAGGACATAATAGATTTACAAGGAAAAAAAATATCATCTAAAACTCTAACTATACACTTGACTGTCTCCCTCCCAGCTAGGGTATCCGGCCTGGGCCTGGACAAAACCGAACCTCATTCCAAGACAAAGATAGAAAGCAAGTTGGAAAACAGATAGAGGGGATAGAAGACACAGCAAGTACCTCCCTGCCCACTATGGGAGGTCAGGAACTCCACACAATCATCCGTCGAAATGCGCATAAAAATGTGCATAAATATTTACTTTTTGGGATCTGGTTCGTCACGACATGCATAATACCCTTTCGAGGAGATGGGTCACAGTTGTCGAAAACATACTTTGTTTGGCTATGGGATTTAGTGGGCATAACACTCGCCTTCAGACCGTAAGGTCCAGGGTTCGAAGCCCACTCTGAGCGGCGCATAGTTTCGGTCCTCGGAAAAGGCTATTTTCTCCCCATTCTCTCACCGTACTCAGGTGTGAAATGACTACGTACCCAGCCGGTTAACAGAGTTAACTAGGAATTCGAAGTCCCGGGTTTGAGAATTATTTACCAGATGAAGGTACTTTTAATTGATCAATGTTTGAAGGACGAGTTTTCTGGCCAATATTTTAGAATTTAAAAAAAAAAAAAAAAAAAATAAGAGTTCACGACAAAAAAATATCTTTGAAGTCTCTGGTTAATGACTTGCTGACAAGTTGGTGACGGAGGAGGGGAGGGAAGGGGGGGGGGGGACACTTGACTTGTAAATAAATTTGGATTCTAGAATTTAGAGTGAGTTGGCACGTTTGTTATGGACGGCGTAGGAATCTGGTAACTATGACGACCGCTAATTGACATGCCGAATGGGTTCCTTCCTTTGCATGATGGATGGATAATAGGAGAAATAGGGTTGTAGGATTGGGGTTGGGTTGGGCATGGAGGGTGGTCGGTAGGTGGGGTGGGGTGGTGGTAGTTAGGGGTGATTATTATGTTATAACGGGCTGATTTTTAGAATCATCGTCTGTGGAGCATGTAACATAATTATTTTGTTTATGGGCTGGACTTTGGGTGGGTGCATAGATAATCTGTGGGGTGGAGTGCTGATGTGAGTGAGGAGGGAGTTTATAGGACGGAGATGAGGGAGGAAGTATTATGTAGGATTTAACTAGTTAACTGCTATACTGTCGTACTCTGGAAAAACTCATATTTAAAAATTTGGCCAGAAAACTCGTCCTTCAAATACCGATCGATTTAAATTTAAATCGATCGGTATTTGAAGGACGAGTTTTCTGGCCAAATTTTTAAATAAGAGATTTACCAGAGTACGACATTAATATAGCAGCTAACTGGTTGAGCACGGCAAGTGGTTGTGATTTGGTAGGACATGGAGAAGTATGTGTTGTGTGATCATTTTTACATGTTTGTGTGTTACTGGTTTGGAGTAATCTTACTTGACCCCCTCTCCCCTGTCACAGTAAAGATTGTTCACAATTATCTTATTAAATTTTATTTTATTAAGAACTGAATTCATCTCACTCCAGTTATATTTCGGTAGGCTTAGATAAACTTTACCTTCTAATATTAGATCGTCTTTCCTTTTATAGCCTTCCCTCGAATTAATTTCTAATTAGTGAATACTTTTCGTTCTACATTCTGTCACGTAGCCACTTATTATAAAAGCTGATAGGTCTAACACTCTACACTCACTTTCTCTCCACAATCTATGCCGGACGGCCAGTCACTCTATTCCTATATATATATTGTAAGATTTTTATCTTTTGGGACTTTGTAGATATTATATCTACACCATTAAGACGCCGGAGCTTTTAACTTTGATTGTATAATCTTCAAGGATCAAACCCAAGCCCGCTGTACTACACTATAACCTCTTTCCAATTGCCTGGAAGCGGAATTTTACGAGTCCAATCCTGTTATCAGAGGAATAGATCATCCAAGCCCATCAACTGCCTGGAAACGTAAACTTATGAACCTGACATATTATCATAAGTTACGTAAAATATTCATATCTCTATTTGTAACTGCCACGATCACTGTTTATCTCTTTTAATTAAATTTCATCATTATTTTTATTTCATTGTAAACAAATCGTTAATTGTTTTTCATTTATAGTAACTAGTAAATTCTGGGGCCTCATTCTACATAGATCTTTATGCATAGTCGAGTAGCTCTTTACTCACTTGAGACCATGACATTTTGGAGGGGACACATATAAAGAATTGAATTTATTTAGTTACATATATCTATTTCATCTAACTTTAAAGTTTAAATTGTAAAACTCTTAATTGCCCCACTTGATCATATTTTAATTGAACTCCCTATTTACAGGATTGATTTTTTTTTCCTTTTCATTTCTTCATTTAAATGGAATAGCAATTTATCCATTCATTCTTTCATTCAAATTGAATAGCATTTTATTGATTCATTCCGTCATTCATTTATTCATTTATAAATTATTCATTCATTCATTGTTCATTCATTTATTCATTCATTCATTCATTCATCCATTCATTCGTTTATTCACTCATTTATCCAATCATTCATACATTTATTCCTCCCTTCATTCTTTCATTCATACATTATCCATTCATTCATTCATCTATTCACTCAGTTTTTCATTCATTCATTCATTCCTTGTCCACTTTGTTATTATATCACTCATTTCATTTTGTTGTTTTCCTCATTCATGAATTGTTTTCAATATGTTTACATTCCATAACGATTCATTCACCTATCATCCAATCACTCAGTGTTGTGAACACATTTTGTAACTATTGTAAATCTTACGATATTTTATTGTTTTGTATTTCAGACATCACTGCTAAACTCTCTTCAATGCCTAATTACAATTGTTGAACAACCATTGAACAAGAGAGAGGTCCCAGCCACGAACTGAGTTGGTAAATATATCCTTCATTATTCTCTTTTACATGAGTTCGTCATCACATAGTAACTATAGACATCGTGATTTGTTTTGCATAGTGATTTGTTTTAAATGCATTTTTGGCATATTACTGTTACCGAAAACCACTTATATATTATGTTCTGAAAAGTGAGTCTTTAAAAACTAAATAATAATAAAAGGAGTCTACTAGCCGTCGTGTTATATTTAGTGATAGATAACTTGGGATTATTTTGGCATCCTATTATTGTTATCACACTCTAGTATATTAGCGTCATTGCGAATAATTGTACACAAACTAACGACGAGTCACACACATTGGTGATGAATTTTTCGTAGTAACATAGTTTAGAGTACACGCGATTGACACATTGTTATTGACACAAGTCATAATAACTACGCATTGTATTGACACATTGCTTTATAAGATATAACGATAAAAGGCATCAAATTCAACATACATAATAAGTTGAAATAAGAGAGAGAGATTTCTAAAAATAGAACAGTTCATTCCAGTAAGTGTAAATAAATAAAACAGTCAGTAACAGTATCCTGTCAATATAAATATATAAAAACATCGTAACTAATTTATTGCAACATGGAAGCATATAAAAGATACTTAAGTCTCGCAAAGGACTTAGAAATACCCCAGGAAAGAATATTTTCATGGTGCGAAGAGAAAGTAAAAGAAGAAAAAGAACATGAAGAAAGAATTCGTAGAGAAGAAAAAGAACACGAAGAAAGAATTCGTAGAGAAGAAAAAGAACACGAAGAAAGAATACGTAGAGAAGAACGAGAAGAAAGAGTCCAAGAAAGGGAACTAAAAAGACAAATAGCATTAGCAGAAGAAGAAACCAAAAGGACCCAAATGATGCTGGAAATTGAAAAAACAAAAACCGGTCATGAAAGAAAACATAATAATAGTGATGAATTTTTCGTGAAACTTCCACGCATGCCAACATACGATGAACGCTCAGACTGTCTAGAATCCTTCTTACACCGATTCGAAGTTCAGGCTAAAGGTTATCGTTGGCCAGAAAGCAAATGGGCCACAGCCTTGATTAACTGCTTATCCGGAGAACCGCTAAAAGTTTTCTATACCTTAACAACTGAAGATGCAGATGACTATGGTAAAATTAAAGACGCTCTACTAAAAAGATTTAGATTAACGGAAGATGGTTACCAGGAAAGGTTTCACACTGCAAAACCGGAAAGTGGAGAAGACTTTAATACATTCGTGAACCGAATTACTCAATTTCTAAATCGGTGGCTTGAGTTAGCAAACGTAAAACAAGACGACTTTGCAGGCCTTTACTATCTCACGCTGAAGAATCGAATCTATCAAGCTTGCAACCCAGATTTAGTCGCATTCTTTAAAGAGAGAAAGCCAGAAAACTTGGACAAATTAAAAATCTACGCAGAAAACTTTAACAGCGCACATCCATTGACACCCCTTAGCAGAACATTGAAGGAACCATACTACGCTGCCGCTGCTCAGAGTCCAGGTACACCTAAAGTTCAGTACTCAAATAGAACGAGCCGATCAATCACTCGGAACACGCAAGTGAAACAAGATGATCATAGTAACAAACCATGGAACAAACAGTTCAATAGAGACCATAGCCGACCCTATCAAAACAAAACAAGAAATAGCACTGACAATAATACTGAGTATAAGAAAACCAACAAACCTATAATTAAATGTCAATATTGTGGAATGAAAGGCCACACAGCAGACAAATGTTACAAAATCGTGGGATATCCGAAAGAAACTGCAAATGCATCACTCCAAACCAGTGTAAATAATCAGACACGAATAATGTCAGGAGAAAATATAAATGTGTATTGCGTGAAAGGTATGTCACTTTTAACACAAACTCACAAATCAGGATCGCTATTTTTTTGTGAAGGCAAAGCTAATGGAACTGATTGCAAAATATTGAGAGACACAGGATGCAGTACAGTAGGAATAAAAGCATCTTTGATCAATGACGAAGACAAAACTGGAAAAACGGTACAATGCATCACATTCAGTGGCACAGTCGAAACCTTTGAAACAGCTAACGTGTACATAGAAACCCCATACTATACAGGAATAGTGGAATGCTGTATACTTCCCAACCCCGTCGCTGATGTTATTGTTGGCAATATAAAAGGTCTTAAAGACAACCCAACAGATGTAAAAGAATGGTCATTAACCCAAGAAACAGCTTGTCTAGCAGAAACAAGAAAGATGACTAAGACAACAGAGAAGCCAATGACTATTTCTCTAGAACCACAACAATTTGACAGGAACACGTTCATTGAAGAACAGAAAAAGGACCCGACTTTAACTTCATATTTCAATATCGCAAACAAAGGGACGAAATCAAAAGTTGAATACATCATTGAAAAAGATATTCTGTTCAGATTACATAGGAAAAGAAACAAAATAGCTAAACAACTGGTCACGCCGAGTATTTACAGAAACAAAATCCTTGGAATAGCGCACGATTCAATAACTTCTGGACATCTTGGGAGCTCTTCCACATTGAAGAGAATATCCGAGAATTTCACATGGCCTGGAATTACTAAAGACGTCCGAGAATATGTGAAATCGTGTGACACATGCCAAAGAAGAGTCGCAAAAGGCAGAATACCGAGATTGCCATTAGAGACAACCCCAGTTATTGAAAAAGTTTTTCAAAAAGTTGCAATTGACATTATAGGCCCTTTAACAAAATCAGATAGAAACCATACACACATACTAACACTAGTCGATTACGCAACCAGGTGGCCAGAAGCGATAGCATTGAAATCAACTACATCGGATCACATAGCTGAAGCATTGATGACAATTTTTACCAGAATAGGCATACCAAATGAGATACTGTCGGACAATGGACCCCAATTTACATCACATATGATGCATGAAACCATGAAACTCATGGGAATCCAACACTCATTCACAACTCCCTACCACCCCCAAGCAAATGGTCTTTGTGAAAGATTTAATGGCACTCTAAAGAATATGTTAAGAAAAGTGTCAGCAGAAAAACCAGATGATTGGGACAGATACTTACCAGCAATCCTATTTGCATATAGAGAAATACCCCAAGAATCTACAGGCTACTCCCCATTTGAGTTGATGTATGGACGATCACCTCGCGGCCCGATCAATATAGTAGCCGACATTTGTAAAGGGAATGAGGAGGACAATAACGAAATTATGTTTGCTTACGAATATGTAAGAAACCTGAAAGACAGAATAGAGGACACATGTAAGCTAGCACAGGAATCCGTCACTAAAAAAGCAGAGAAATACAAGGAATACTCCGATAGAAAAAGCAAGTCAAGAAAATTTGAGATTGGTGACAAAGTACTAATACTCTTACCCGATGACTCGAGTAAACTTTTAGCTACATGGAAAGGACCATTCAAAATAACAGCAGTAAAATCTAATGTTAATTACGAGATTAAAATTAACAACACAACAAAGACATTCCATGCAAATATGCTAAAAAAGTATTTTGATAGAGACACAGTGTCGCAACCTATGTTTACTAATATCGAAGCTTCAAATGCAGGATTAATCATACCGTTGGTCATGGGACACAGACACCCGAGACAGAAAAACAAACAAAAATCGCACAATTGCAACCACCTAAGACAAAAAAAGAAGTACGCAAAGTACTTGGGCTCCTAAATTTTTACAGGAAATACATTTACAACTTCGCGCACATCGCGACAAACCGCTAACAAATCTGACAAAGAATGGGTCACCGAACAAAATTGTTTGGACAGAAGTGTGTCAGAATAGCTTTAACCAATTA
>NC_088368.1:27823352-27833352 GCF_034508935.2 Berghia stephanieae | reverse complement strand
AGCTAGGTTGGTATAGCACCGAGATCGAGCCCGGGTGAAGTCGAGAGTTTTTAGTGATTGGTGGCCGTGTCTGTTAGATCTGGCGAAAAGTACTACTTTGCGATAGACTAGCGGCCTATCCAAAGGGTAGCAAGCAATTGCT
This sequence comes from Berghia stephanieae, assembly GCF_034508935.2. Lineage (NCBI taxonomy): Eukaryota > Metazoa > Mollusca > Gastropoda > Nudibranchia > Aeolidiidae > Berghia > Berghia stephanieae. Next base: position 27,833,210 of record NC_088368.1, on the reverse strand, counting down.
ATTGTCCGTTTCACGCAATAGAAACCGGGATAAACTCCCGACTCCGTGGGCCTAATGACTACGAAGGACGATTTTTAAAAAATACACGGAATTTGGGATTAACACTCTCCTTTACCAGCCATTTTCAGGATTTTCCCCAACACTTCACACCCAACTATAGCAGTAAATTCTTGTGATACATATTTTCTTTAGCAAAACATGCTCTACAACAGACTGTTCATTTTCTTTAAATGTTATGATATACAGAAGAAATTTGAATAAGAAAAATGGTGGTTGTATCGTAACGAATGTGACGATTTTCCTATAGTTGGTAAGGAGGGGTTTAAATATATCTGTTACCCATCGCATCAATTTGGAGTTATGTCGAAGTGAAGAGGATAACAAAAAAGTCAATTCAAAATTAAAGTGACCAGAAAAATGAAACTCTTGAGATCCTGTCTGTATGAAATTATATAATTATTCTACTCGATAAAAATAAAAATATTTTTAAAATTGAGCTTTTATATAGCGCAATATCCACTAAACGTGCTCAAAGCGCATTACAAAGGGTCCCTGGCCAACAGCAACATTTAACATGTAGGACGGGGCATAACACCTGTTGGGCGATATTATATTACAATTTTTTTCGGACAGAGACAACGTTGTTAACGGCCAGGTAATCATTTTGCACCTGAATACGATGAGAGAATGTGAGTAAAGAGCCTTCTCCAAGGACTCAACTATGCGCCGAGCGAGGCTCGAACCCAGGACCTTCCGATCCGAAAGCGAGTGTCATACCACAAGACCGCATAGCCGCACGACAAAACATGTTGTTTTTTTTTTTTTTTTTTCTGGTCAAAAAGAACAGAAATCTGTTTTGTCAAAGCACGGCAGATTCGTGGCACAGGAAATGTGAAAACATTCCTGAACATTTTCATGGACCTACCTGGCGACTCCTGGACTTGGTCAATAGCCAAACATTCTGTGTAAGTAAGCTATGGAAGATGTAGATTCTCTCAATCTCTCTCTCTCTCTCTCTCTCTCTCTCTCTCTCTCTCTCTCTCTCTATCTCTCTCTCTATCTCTCTCTGTGTGTGTGTGTGTGTGCGTGTGTGTGTGTCCCTCTTTCTCTCTCTTTTTCGGGTTCAGAGACAACGCTGGATACGGCCAGGTACTCATTTTACACCTGAATACGGTGAGAGAATGTGAGTAAAGAATATTTTCCAAGGACTGAATATTATGCGCCGAGCTAGGCTCGAACCCAGGAACTTCCGATCCGAAAGCGAGTGTCATACCACAAGACAACAGAGCCGCACATAGATAACACACGAAGGCTACGACCAGGAACAATCGTACTCCGGAGTCTACTTATAGATAGTATGCGCTTGGCTGAGAAGCTCACAACATTGCCATCCGGAAGTAAAACAGACCAACACACAAAACTGTGTGTTACCTCGAACGTTTACAGTCTGGTTAATACAGTTTAGTGAGAATTACTCATAAACGTGGATGGCAAAATAACAATAACAAAGATCGGAGTGACGTCAACTTCGTTCTATCTATACTATGATGTCCATCCGAAAGCGAGTGTCATACCACAAGACCACATAGCCACACATACATACTATATAAACCACATGTCCAAACCAGATGATGGGAAACCAATAACTACAACAGGCACCACAATATCATGATGGTTTGATTGGGAGAGGGGGGTGGGGGGGGGGGGGGGGGGGATTTAAACATCCTTTACATGCCAATAAAGAGTCTCTCTAACACACCAGCACTGACGGGTGGAGGGTTTTTTTCCCCTCAAAAGTGACTCATCGCCTATTTTTGTATTATTTTATTATTATTATTATTATTATTATTATTATTATTATTATTATTATTATTATTATTATTATTATTATTATTATTATTATTATTATTATTATTATTATTATTATTATTATTATTATTATATTATTATCATCATAATCATCATTATCATTATTATTATTATCATCATCATCATCATCATCATCATCATCATCATTATTATTATTATTATTATTATTATTATTATTATTATTATTATTATTATTATTATTATTATTATTATTATTGTTGTTGTTGTTGTTGTTGTTGTTGTTGTTGTTGTAAGCATTAGTTGTATTACCGTTGTTGTATTTTTTTTTTGTGGTTATTAATGGTATCATTTTATTTTTTGGTTCCATTTACCATTTTTTTTCTCACTTTCATGTAGCATATGTTGTCATCAAATTGTATGGACTATTGACGAAAGCTTAAGATTAAAATTAAATAAACTTTGAAACTTTGCATTATGACGGAATGGAACAGAAAATAAAAAAAAACAACAAACCCTCCATCACAAAGAAGCTCTTTGATGAAATTTTGTGAATTGATTATAGTACTAGCCGAGAGTGAAGACGTGAAAACGAAGGGATTTATTTATCTCTTCCTTCTTGCCTTCCAAATACTCCATCGATTGGAAACCAATTTCAAAGCTGACACGCCCACTGATTTGTAGGGCGATCGTGTCTCGACAGACATTGGCGAAAGTAAAAAACAAAAAACAAACAATAAAAAGAATTTCTTTTAACCAAAAAAAAAAAAAAAAAAAAAACCGCAGATCGTGACATTTCAACAATATGTGACAATAGGTGCAATGTAATTTCTCTCTTTCAATAATAATAACAGGTTTTGTTTCGTTTCGGGGCGAAGTGGCCGAGTGGTTAAGGCATTGCACTGTGACCCGGAAGGACCCGGGTTCGAGCCCCGCTTCAGGCACTTTCGTTTTTTTCCTTGAGCAAGATTATTAACCTCCAATTTGCTCACTTGGACAACATGGGTGATTCCTGTTGACATCAGACATCTTGTTTGATGAGTTATCTATATTTCTTTGTGGAAAGCCTAGGCGACGATATCTTATGATGTCGTGGCGAAAAAGGCATAATTTAATTTTTTTAAAAATATATATAGCACCCGCTTAACACTCACAGGGACCCTGATCGATCCTGGGTGCAGGATATCTTTCCCTACACCCCACTCCCTCCAACCAACCAGCGGTGATTGGGTCCCTACGTCTGGCGGAAAGTACTTGGCAATAGACTAGCGTCATGGCAATTGTCCTTTTCACAAACTTATCTTTCTTTCCGTCTTTCTCCTTTGCCTTTCATCACACTACCTTAGCCTCCTCTCCCCCCCCCCCCCCCCCCCTTCTACATAGAGAGAGAGGGAGAGAGAGAGAGAGAGAGAGAGTGAGAGAGAAAGTGAGAGAGAGATAGGCCCATGACCCCAGAAGTATTTATCCAAATCCCTTAATCATCTATCTATATTTGTTCCTGGGACACAAAGAGAAAACAAAACATATACAGAATCCGTCGACAGAAATAAGATAGAACAAACTTGGCCTATGTACATACTACAATGAGTCCCAAGTCAGACACAGACATTTTAAGGAGTACTACCGGGAATGCCAGATGGTCACTTGCGTGGCCAAATCGGCCAAAATTGGGCACAAAGAGAATTAAAAATTTATTGTTTAAATTGTTATCAAAGTAAATCTCTCTCCTTACCAGCCATTTTTAGTTTCCCCAAAACTTCACACCCAACTAACACAAAAATAGATTTGTTATCACTGAAACACAATAGCGATAAAGATCTTATGATACATAATTTCTTTAGCAAAACATGCTCTACAACACACTGTTCATTTTCTTTAAATTTTATGATGTACAAAAGAAATTTGAATAAGAAAAATGCTGGTTGTATCGAAACGAATGTGACGATTTTCCTATAGTTGGTAAGGAGAGGGTTAATTTATCGTGTTTAGATTTTTTATTGTTTTTATTTTTGTTTTTTATTCATATCTTTACATTATTACAATGCTTTATCTAGTCAATTGGAATTTTTGATTAACGACAGCGATGAGTTTTTCAAGAGGGTCAAAGTGAATTGTTTGGCCACGCGAGAGGTTCTATTTGGCCACTTTTGAGGTCGAAATTTGTTCACGAGGAACTTTGGCCATCTGGCAACCCTGATTACTACCTCAGTAAAAGGCCAACACGATATTGATTCACATACCAAGCAATAAATTAATTCTGGTATCTACAGGGTATCCCAAAAATGTATTCCCATGAAGAATGATTATTGTACTCTTGGAATTTAATAAAATGTAATTATTTTATAATTTATAATATAAGTCTAAACATATTTATATAAGTATAATTTTATAGGGTTTTTTTTCACTGCATTTTAACCGCATTTTAAAATAATAATTGCATTCTATCACATACCATATTATGTACATTATTTTGATGAGTATACATTACTAGTGCAGCCCACGCTTGGGTATTCCAAGAAGGAATATAAATAATCCATTAAAACAAAACATCTGTTGTCAATAGGAATCACTAACGTTGTCCATAGTGATCGAACTGGGGGTTAATAATCTTGCTCAAAGAAAGAAAAAAAAACGAAAGGGCCTGAAGCGGGGTTCGAAACCGGTACCCTGCGGATGGGTCATAGTCATAGCAATCAAAACACATGCCGACTCGGTGGGGATCTGGGGTGGAAACTAGAAGGCCAACGAGTCCCGCTGATAGCACTTAACTCTCTCTCTCTCTCTCTCTCTCTCTCTCTCTCTCTCTCTCTCTCTCTCTCTCTCTAGATTGCTATGGTCACAGTGCAATGCCTTAACCCCCCCCCCCTCTCTCCCCTCTGAATAAGAACTCATGTGGAGAAAAATGCTAGCGATAATCAAATTGATACAAAATTGCAAGAAGCTGTCACCAATAGTTCGCCTTCGATTTTACCTAGATACTATCGTTATCGATGGAGCTGAATATGACAACAAAGCAATGCTATTCACACTCCAAATGCATGTTGTTGCGTAAGAGAGTATACACATTCCCTGGGGGGCAATCTCTGTTCTATGGTCAATCTCTGTCTCTCTCTCTCTCTCTCTCTCTCTCTTTCTCTGTCTCTCTCTCTCTCTCTCTCTCTCTCTCTCAATCAATATTGCTACCTCTCTCTTTATTTCTTTTTCTCTCTCAGACTCTAACTCTCACCCCCCCCACCCCGCCCCTTCATACACACACATAATATGCATAAAAACAAACACCCATACCAACATCAATACTCATTCACACAAACACACACGCACACTCACACACACACACAAACACTCACACACACGCAAACACACACTTTCCCTCTTACAACAGCATACGGGTCCATATCATTATATAGTGTAAACATTCCTGGGGTAACGTAACCTCTGTCGATATGGTCAATTAATTACTGTGGAATATCAGTTACAGCCCCCCCCCCCCCCCCCCCCCTCCTCTCTCTCTCTCTCTCTCTCTCTCTCTCTCTTTCTTTCTCTCTCTCTCTCTTTCTATCTATCTATCTCTCTACCTCTATCTTTCAAATTTTTCTATCTCTTCTTCGTGCGGCTATGTGATCTTGTGGTATGACACTCGCTTTCGGATCGGAAGGTCCTGGGTTCGAGCCTGGCTCGGCACATAGTTGAGACCTTGGAAACGACTCTTTACTCACATTCTCCCACCGTACTCAGGTGTAAAATGAGTACCTGGTCGTTAACAGCGTTGTCTCTGTGGGAAATAACTTGCAATATCGCCTAACAGGCGTCATGTCCCGTCCTACATGTTAAATGTTGCTGTTGGTCAGGGACCCATTGTAAAGCGCTTTGAGTACGTTTAGTGGATATTGCGCTATATAAAAAGCTCATTTTTTTTCTATCTCTCTCACTCTCTCTCTCTCTCTCTCTCTCTCTCTGTGTCACTCTCTCTGTCACTCTCTCTCTCTGTCAGTCTCTCTCTCTCTCTCTCTCTCTCTCTCTCTTGCTCTCTCTCTCTCTATCTCTCTCTCTGTCACTCTCACTCTCTTTCTACTACTACTACTACTACTACTACTACTACTACTACTACTACTACTACTACTACTACTACTACTACTACTACTACTACTACTACTACTAATAATAATAATAATAATAATAATAATGATGATGATGATGATGATGACAATAGTAATAATAATTAATAAGACATAATAATAATTAAATTTGGTGTTTATATATCGCTTCATCTCATTAAAACAATATACAGTGTGTGTGTGTGTGTGTGTGTGTGTGTGTGTGTGCGCGCGTGTGTATATATATATATATATATATATATATATATATATATATATATATATATATATATATAATCTGATATCACTAGTTCCCGTACCGTGAAGATACATGCATGAAATCGATAACACGGCTATATTAAACAAACAATATCAATATCAACGTTGTTGTTAGTCATAAATCGGATCATATTACCATAACAATATTTCATTTACTCACATACCGATAATGCTGTGCAGTGATGACACACGATATCGAAATTGATATAATGTCATAAACATATCGTGGAAATATAATAATATATCAAAGTACAACCATCGTCCTGCATAAATATGATTATTATATGATATGAGTAGTTGACTTTCAAAACGTCCTAAGTCACACCCTGAAAGAAAATGGGTTTTTAAAAAAATTAAATTAAAAATGAGCTTTATATAACGCAATATCCACTAAAATGTGTTCAAAGCGCTTTACAAGGGGTCCCTGGTCAACAGCAACATTTAACGTGTAGGACAGGACATGACGCCTGTTAGGCGATATTACAATTTTTCGGAAACAGACAACGTTGTTAACGGCCAGGTACTCATTTTACACCTGAGTACAGTGACAGAATGCGAATAGAGAGCCTTCTCCAAGGACTCAATTATGCGCCGAGCGCGAGGCTCGAACCCTGGACCTGCCGATCCGAAAGCGAGTGTCATACCACAAGACCACATAGCCTCATTAACAAGCTCAAGCGATCTTTTGGACTCCATAGAATCACCAGAGAAAATGTGGAGTTTCCAAACACCCAGGGCATTGTTCTATGAGGCACACAATACAAGTATTTTCCTCTTTAAGTCAACAAATAAATGACAAAAATTGCTGTTTTCTTTGAAGGATGAAAATGAGACTTCGTGTGTTTTGAAAGTCAACTTCTCATACAAATGTGGTCTATTACCTCAAATAGAAGTATAATTGAGACAAATGAAGAGGATAGGCGATGTGGTCAAGTGGTATGACACTCGTTTTCGGATCAGAAGGTCCTGGGTTCGAGTTCGAGCCTCGCTCGGCGCATAGTTGAATCCTTGGAAAAGGCTCTTTACTCACATTCTCTCACCGTACTCAGATGTAAAATGAGTACCTGGTCGTTAGAGTTGTCTCTATCCAAAAAATAAAAAATGTAATATCGCCTAACAGGCGTTCTATAGATAGTTCGAAGATGACGTCATTCAGGTCTTTGTTATTGTATTTTGCCATCCGCGTTTATGAGTAATGCTCACTGAACTGTATTAACCTGACTATAAACGTTCATGGTTACACACAGTTTTGTGTGTTGGTCCGTTATACTTCCGGATGGCAATGTTATGAGCTTCTTAGCAAAGCGCATACTATCTATATATTACGTGTTGCTGTTGGTCAGGGATCCCTTTGTAGGGCGCTATGAGCATGTTTAGTGGATATTGCGCTATATAAATGCTCTAGTTTTTGTTGTTTTTTCTTTACAAGGGGTGATGGAAACCACAGATGTCCAGGTTTGAAATTTTTGTGATGCCCCCTTTGAGCGATGCCAAGGATTGAACTCTCTCCTTACCAGCCATTTTCAGGATTTTCCCCAAAACTTCACACCCAACTAAACATAAAAATATATTTTTTATCACTCAGACATAATACTAGCAGTAAAGTTCTTGCAATACATAATTTCTTTAGTAAAACATGCTTTACAACACACTGTTCATTTTCTTTAAATTTCATGATGTACAAAAGAAATTTGAATATGAAAAAGGGTGGTTGTATCGTAACGAATGTGACGATTTTCCTATAGTTGGTAAGGGGAGGATCAAACGTTCCTTCATCGAAAAACTACATAGCTCTTTAATATATTTATGTACAGTGTGTATATGGATGTGTGTGTGTGAGTGTGTGTGTGTGTGTGTGTGTGTATAATTGGATGCGTGTGAGCTTTTGTTCGTATGTCCGAATCTGCAGTGTGTAATGTTTTTTACTGATGGTCAATGTGAAGCGCTTCGAAGCCTCGGCATAAGAGCTATATAAATGTACATTTATTATTATTATTATTATTATTATTATTATTATTATTATTATTATTATTATTATTATTATTATTATTATTATTATTATTATTATTATTATTATTATTATATTATTATTATTAATGGTTGTAGTTTTTTTAGCTGTTCTATCAGTAGAAGGAAAGTTTCGACCACTGATATCATTCAAAAGGAGTTTTCACAAAAATATTTAAAAAATGGACATCTGTGGTTTTTCACCTGTACTGTTCAAAATGATTTTTATTGTCAAACACAGGTACGGTTCGGGTTAAGTTGACCAGGTCTGATGACCCAAGTCATTATGGGCTCATTGTTGTATTGGGAATCTCAAAATGTTAAATTACTAGGCCTATAATTGCGTTCGGATGGCAGACCTGGAAATATGTAAATTGAACTTATAAATTGAGCTTTTATATAGGGCAATATCCACTAAACGTGCTCACAGCAACAGTTAACATAAAGGACAAGACATGACGCCTGTAAGGCGATATTATATATTTTTTTTCAGGCAGAGACAACGCTGTTTACGGCCAGGAACTCATTTTATTTACACCCGAGTCCGGTGAGAGAATGTGAGTAACGAGTCTTTTCAAAGGATTCAAAACTATGTGCCGAACGAGGCTCGAACCCAATCCGATCCGAAAGCGAGTGTCATACCACAAGACCACATAGCTCTGCAAACGACGCCATCCCCCACTCAAATAAAAAATAGTTTCAAATGTAGCTAGTAATACGCTTCAACAGTCGTGACGTCACTTCCCTCATAATGACGCATGGCAACTTAGTAACTGGCTCTAAACTATCGGAACAATGGCGGAAGCCCTTCTGAAATATTTCTCCGACGAGCATAGAAGCGTATTCAGAGGGGAAAAAACATTATAAATCTGATCATAATTTGACTTTTACACATTCTGATCACAAGACATGAAAAGTTCTAGCCAGCATGAAGAAGAAAAAGTACCGATTTTCTTTGTTTAGAACTACGACGGCCGCCGTTGCTGGGCAACGTGACATCAGACTATTGAATCCAATTATCTTGAATCCCTCTCGCGAATTCTTGTGGACATTTTTAGTAGTCTGTCTTAACCTTTTTAAAAAACAACAACACCTTTTTACAGGTTTACTCCTACCCCCCCCCCCCCCCCCCCCCCCCCCACCGATTTGAAGCGACGATGGGATTAAATAATGTAGAACTTACAAGTACAAATCAAGGTTCGTTCCATCAGCAATAAAAATGTTGAATATTTCATATGGTATAGTAAAACCAAGGACTGATGTGTTGACTGATTGACTGATTAATAATTTGTTTAATGTCAGATTAAATGACCAAATGATAATGATGATAATATTTAATTTGGTGTCGAATTGCCACAATTGAGACAAATTGAAAACGAAAGCATCTGTTTATGTTGTGTATATCGCACGCGTGAAAGGAAGAGAGGAAGAGAAAGAGAGAGAGAGAGAGAGAGAGAGAGAGAGAGAGAGAGAGAGAGAGAGAGGGGGGAGAGAGAGAGTGAGAGAGAGAGAGAGAGAATAACTAGGAGTGAAATATCTGTTCAATGTTATACCTATCATATCACGTTATAACAAGTGTAATAAATGACAAATTGCCATATTTATGGACAATAAAGATTTATTATTATTATTATTATTATTATTATTATTA
>NC_088368.1:27810852-27820852 GCF_034508935.2 Berghia stephanieae | reverse complement strand
CCATAAAGAAGAACAGACCACACGTATGATTTCATTACCCGGAGTTTTGTTGTCATCTCAATGTTGTGGTTGTTCATGATTTGCTTTAATTGATTATATGTGTTTTTGCTAAAGCAATTCTTCTTTTAATTTCATGGGTGGATCTACCATTAGCTGTAATAATGTATCTAAAATATGTAAAACTTTCAACTCTCCTGATCTCTTCGTTTTGATAGGATAATTTGCAGGGTGGTTTAACATTATTTCTGCTCAAAACCATACATTCTGTTTTTTTTTCACATTGAGTTCTAACCCCATGTCTTCGGTATGTTTGGCCACATTATCGAGTAGGTCTTGTAACTCTTTTACTGATTCTGCGATTAGAGAAGTGTCATCCGCATATATCTCAGATTGTTGATGATATGTCCCCCTATATACACTCCTGCCTTCAGCTATATTTTATGTAGAATGAACTCGCTGTAGATGTTAAAAAGGTCGGGAGATAGGACACATCCTTGCCTCACACCCGCTGTATCGTGTGTACTTCACTGACCTCACTATCAATTCGAGCAGCCGCTTTTTGCTCCCAGCACAAAAGTCTACCGTAACAGTAGAACTCTGTGGCTCCCAGTAAATATTTCTAACGAGTCGAATGTCTTTGCCATCTATATCCAACTTCTGAAGAATATCAATAACTCTTTCATGAAAGACTTTTTAAAAATATATATTGACATGCTCTCTTTCAGAATATCATCGTGTGCCAGAGAAGTTTTTGACCTTATGGGAATCGGTTACTGTGTTCAGGTGAATGTTCCCTCCAGAGATGTTAGCGACTCCAATCTTTGTCAGTCTGTGATGAATTTGTGTTTATGTTTGGCGCGTTCTGTAGAGTTTCTTTTTCGTGGATCCACAGAATGCACAACAATCCACCGATTGCTCAATTATTATCGTAGAATCTTCCCCATTGTTGAGAACGGAAAATGGTTAAATGAAAATATTAAGAAATTGATTGCAATCAAAATAATACCAGGAACCATTAACTAGTATCAATTTAATGAAAGTACTCTCACCTCATTGTCATACTCGATAACCGGAAGGTTGATACAAACCTACGTGTTAAAAAGGATAGCGTCTGTTTTCGATGGGATTTGACGAAACAAATTTGATTTTGCGATAAAATTGATCACAATGTCTAATCAATTCATAATACCCGTAAACCATCTTCATATTATTTGTAAACTCCATACAAAATTCGGTGACTATTGGTCCAGTGGTTTTGTAGGCTTAGTGTTACAAATACATAATCCAAATTGCCAAATATATAATAAGATGAATCGGACCCCTGAAAATGTATAGATAGAACAAAGTTGACGTCACTCAAGTCTTTGTTATTGTTTCATGCCATCCATGTGTATGAGTAATTATCACGAAACTGTATTAACCAGACCATAAACGTTCAAAGTTACACATAGTTTTGTGTGTTGGTTCGTTAAAATACTTCTGGACGGCAATGTTGTGAATTTCTTAGCTAAGCGCACAGTCTGATTGATAAAATTTTGTGAGAAGTAATCATTAAAACGGCTGGCTAAAAACAGAAACAAACAGCTGAGTGACGTCATTTTCGTTCGTTCTATTGTTTTATGTATCTAATTTTTGTTTCGAATTTTAAAACAACGGACATCTGTTTTTAACAATTGTTTCAACGCGTGTGCCATAAACACAAGAACTCGCTAAAAAGAACAACTTTCATAATACGTTCGTAACTTCTTGCAACTCATAAAGCTGGTTTTCCTGCTCTCGTGGGTTGTTTTTTCCCTATCTATATCGCTTGCACGGACCTGACAAGCACTACGAAAAATATCGTAGAATTTAGAATTTTTGTCTCTGTCTACATATCTAACTGCATACACGTTTTTGACCCAATAACTAAATCTTGTTTCAAAGGAAAGTTTAGTTCCTTAGAACCAATATTGAGGACTTTGGATAATTTTTGGATAACGAAGAGGGCAAATTAGAGTATTAGTTTGCAATGCTATTTATAGTGACTGTTTCTTTTTATTCCCTTGCAGTTACGGATTAAAAAAAAAAAATTCAAATAAGCAGCAGCTCTGTGCTAACACATCTATTTTCTACCTGTTATACTTTATGTTCTATCTACCTTTTCTGATTGTACGTCTTCCACTCAATAATACACGCATACTTTTTCTAATAGAGCTACTACACGCGTGCTGCTTTGCTCATAAAATGAGCACACTCATCTACTCAGCACACACACACACGGACGCACACTATTGCTTTATAAATATACACGCAGAACCCGACTGGTTTTACCTACTGCTCACCTAGCCAGGAACAAGAATGCCAGACTGCGTAATGAGAATTGCATGACAACACAAATACGTACGCATGCACATACACATTAACACACATGTACACACACACACAACACACACACACACACACACAAGTAAACGCATACACAGAAACATACTCCATACTATTACTACTACTACAACGACTAATCCCACACCTACTACTACGGCTTTTACTAAAACAACAACTATTACTACTATTACCACCACCTCTACAACTACTACTACTACCACCACCACCACCACTTCTACTACTATACTACTACTACTACTACTACTACTACTACTACTACTACTACTACTACTACTACTACTACTACTACTACTACTTATACACACTCACACACACATACTCACACACACACACACTAACACACTTTGCATACACATCGTTACAGGTAATTCGCGACAGAAGGAAGTTGTGTTTACGCTATTATTTGTTATTATTACACACGAACTCCGTAAGACTTCAACCCGGGTACTTGGATACTACGATCGGCAAGTGTATCACGGACGCTTGTGTTTATTATATAGATCATAATTAAAGTCAGCCAGATATGAAGTGAATAGAAAAGTGCCAGAAGACAATAGAGAATAAAAATTTTTCGCGGCGGTGGTGGGGTTTGAACCTGCGACCTTATTGGTACGACAACTCCGCCTGGCAGGTGAGAGCGTGGCTCTACCGTGTGAGCTATCCACGAACACAAAAATATTCGTTTCAAACTCAAAGTCATTACTAGATCCCTCTCTCACCCACTTCTTGAGACCGCCGGTTGGTTCGTACACCACCATCGCGAATAATTTTGACCAGCAGTTAAGCTTAATAGCCAATATTCTCAACACAAACATATAACATAGAAACGATTGAGACATTGAGTATGCTCCGGTGTATGGGGTGAATTTTTAATTCAGAAAAGTGGGTGGAGCAGGCACTTATGTTGGTAACAACAAGATATGAAGTGAATAGAAAAGTGCCAGAAGACAATAGAGAATAAAAATTTTTTCGCGGCGGTGGTGGGGTTTGAACCTGCGACCTTATTGGTACGACAACTCCGCCTGGCAGGTGAGAGCGTGGCTCTACCGTGTGAGCTATCCACGAACACAAAAATATTCGTTTCAAACTCAAAGTCATTACTAGATCCCTCTCTCACCCACTTCTTGAGACCGCCGGTTGGTTCGTACACCACCATCGCGAATAATTTTGACCAGCAGTTAAGCTTAATAGCCAATATTCTCAACACAAACATATAACATAGAAACGATTGAGACATTGAGTATGCTCCGGTGTATGGGGTGAATTTTTAATTCAGAAAAGTGGGTGGAGCAGGCACTTATGTTGGTAACAACAAGATATGAAGTGAATAGAAAAGTGCCAGAAGACAATAGAGAATAAAAATTTTTCGCGGCGGTGGTGGGGTTTGAACCTGCGATATGGAGAAACTGCTGAGTGGGCGTGGTGTGTGAACCAGACACAATATTTTTAACAGCAACTCCCCTTCTGACGTGCTCTACCGCGTGGTTCGTACACACCATCAATATTCTTTCAACACTAAATCTTAATAAGCCAATATCTCACCACATTGAACACGACGATTGGACATTGATATTTGAATGTAATTTACATTCACGAAAATTTGACAGACTTATGGTTAAACAAGTATCTAAGGAATAGAAATTAAAGAAAAGAGTATATAATTGTTTGGGCGGATGTGGAATTGAACAGTGCAGGCATTATTTACGGACAACTCGCTGGAGTGATGAAAGGTGCACTACCATGTAGATCAGACAAAATTGCTTGTTTCAACTCAAATCATTTACAACCACTCGTCCTCCACCCACTTCTTAGACCGCCGTTGGTTCGTACACCACCATCGCGAATAATTTTGACCAGTCAGTTACTAATAGCCAATATCTCAACCACAACATTAAGCAAGAAGTTGACATTGAGTATGCCGGTGTATGGGTTGAATTTTAATCAGAAAAGTTGGTGGAAGACTATATAGTAATAAAAAGTGAGGAATAGAAAAGTCTGAAGACAATTAGGATAAAAAATGCGGCGTGGTGGGATTGAACCCTGGACCTATTGGTTACGAAATCGTGGCAGATAGAGTAAAATGTTCGTGTGCATCCAGATCAACAAATCTTCTTTCAACTCAAAGCATGTCGTAATCCTCTCTACCATTACTTATAGAACCCAATTGGTTCTACAAACATCTGGAATAATTTGACCAGCGTTAAGTATGCCAATTTTCAAACAACAATACATAATTGAAACTAAGAATGATATCCGGTGAGGCAGAATTTTAAAATAGAAAATTGGTGGAGGCCTTTGTGGTAACTAGATTGAATGAATAGAAAAGTGCAAAGGAATGAGAATAAAAATTTGTTCCGCGTGGGTATGAACTGCGACACTAAATGTCAAACTCCGCTGGCGGTGAGAGCGTGGCTCTACTTGAGCTATCGAACCAAATTGGTTACACATCAGAATTCTGACCGTAGCTCTCCAACTTCTGAACCACCGTTGGTTCTACAACCACGGAATAATTTTGACCCGTTAAAGCTTAATAGCCAATTTCCACACCAAATAATTGAAAGATATAATTGAGTATGCTCAGTGTAATGGGGAGAATTTTAAATTAGAAAAGTGGTGAGCGGCATATGTTGGTAAATCAATATGAGTTAGAAAATGTCCGAAGAAATAGAGATAAAAGTTTTTCCGGCGTTGGGGTTTAACGCGACTTTTGGTTACGCAACTTGGAGCATCTGAGAGCGTGGCTCTACCGTGTGAGCTATCCACGAACACAAAAATATTCGTTTCAAACTCAAAGTCATTACTAATCCACTCTCTACACTTCTTGGACCGCCGTCTGTTGGTAATTTTACCATGTGAAATTATGTTAACAACAGTTAAGTAAATGAAATTCCAACAAGAACTAAAAAAAGATTTGAGACAGAATGGTCGGTGAGGGATTATTGTAAAATCAGAAAAGGGTGAGAGGCCTATGATGGTAACAACAAGAATAATAATAAAAAGTCGAAGACAATAGAGATTAACATTTTTCCGCTGCGTGGGGGTTGACTTGGACCATAGTTGACGAAAATCCCGAGTAAGCTGATCAAACTGTGACATCCCTAACACAAAAATATTGAACTCAAGTCTACTAATCGCAATTAATCCACATTGAGAGCCGTTTGTTCGTACACACACATACGCGAATAATTTGACAGCTCAGTTATGAGTAAATTTTCACGACAAAGGTTAACAGAAACATTGGACATGATATGCTGTGTAATGGGGTGAATTTAATCAAAAAAAGTGTACTTGCTTAGTGGTACAACAAGATTGAGTGATGAAAAGTGCCGAAACAATAGGATAAAAATTTTTCGCGGCGGTGTGGTTGAACCTGACCTATTGTAGACAACTCACCTGGCAGTGAGGGCTTACGTTGAGTTCAACAAACAAAAATCGTTTCAAACCAACATTACTAGACCTTCTACCCATTCAGACCCGATTGTTTACACACATGGCGAATATTTGACCACAGTTAAGTAATAGCAATATTCTAACACAAAATAAAATAGAACGATTGGACAGATATGTCGATTGGTGAATTTTTAATTCAAAAAGTGGTGGCGGACTTAGTTGTAACAACAAATTGAAGTGAATGAAAAGTGCCAAACAATTAGAAAAAAAATTTGACGGTTGGGGGTTGACTGACCTTATTGTAGAAACTCGCCGGCAGTGAGTGGCTCAGTGTGAGCTATCCAGAAACAAAATATCTTTCAAACTCAAAGTCATTATAGATCTCCCATCAACTTCTTGAGACCGCGGTTTGGTTCGTACACCACAACCGAATAATTTTGACCGCAGTTAAGCTTAATACCAATATTCTCAACCAAACATAACAAGAACGATTGAGACATTGAATGCCGGTATAAGGGAATTTTTAATCAGAAAAGTGGTGGAGAGCACTTATGTTGGTAACAACAAGTATGAGTGAATAGAAAAGTGCCAGAAGACAATAGGAATAAAAATTTTTCGCGGCGGTGGTGGGGTTTGAACCTGCGACCTTATTGGTACGACAACTCCGCCTGGCAGGTGAGAGCGTGGCTCTACCGTGTGAGCTATCCACGAACACAAAAATATTCGTTTCAAACTCAAAGTCATTACTAGATCCCTCTCTCACCCACTTCTTGAGACCGCCGGTTGGTTCGTACACCACCATCGCGAATAATTTTGACCAGCAGTTAAGCTTAATAGCCAATATTCTCAACACAAACATATAACATAGAAACGATTGAGACATTGAGTATGCTCCGTCATAGCAATATAGAGAGCATTGATCTCGGTTCATAGCACCATCATCCTCCAGGCCCAGTTCTTTCATATCTTCCTTTACCCTATCCAACTATCTTTGTCTTTGAGCGTCCCTTTTTTTCTCTTTCCAGCTAAAACGATTCAATAGTCTGATGTCACGCCGGCCGGCAACGGCGGCCATCTTGGTTCTAAACAAAGAAAATCATTACTTTTTATTATTCATGCTGGCTATAACTTTTCTTATGCCTTGTGATCAGAATGTGTAAAAGTCAAAACATGATCGAATTTATGGGGGTTTTTTTCCCTCTGGATACCCTTTATGCTCGCCGGAGAAACATTTCATACGGGTGTCCGTCATTGTTCCGATAGTTTAGAGCCAGTGTTACTAAGTTACCATGCGTCATTAGGAAGGAAGTGACGTTACGACTGTTGAAGAGTATTGTATACTATCCAATACTTTCCTTCCCACGTACTCCCTCTCTCTCATCTCTTAAAATAAATATCCGAACCATTTCAATATATCCTCTCTCTCATCTTTATTGATACATTCTGAAGCTCATCCCGCTTTTTTTGTTGGGTTGCCATAACGAATTCAAAACTCCATGCGTCTCGTTTCATAGCACCATCTCCCTCCAGGCCCTGTTCTTTCATATCGTCCTTTACCCTATCCAACCATCAAGTGGCTTCTGTAAATGTACAAAACTCACAAAATCACACAATGGAAGTGATTTATATTACATTTCCATGTGCTCGAGGTCATTGGCCACGTTATGTACTCAAAATGATCCACATAGTAAAAAGTGTTCACAGGTTTTGAAAAATCAAACATTGGTCATTTTGTTCAGCTTGACACATGAGTATGTTTACAATTTTCACTAACAATGCCGCGTGTTTACACTTGTTTAAAAATATCCAATCGTTGGACAGCGACAAATCATGAAGATATGGTTGTCTAGATGGAACGAAATTAACGTCACTCGACCCTTTGTTATTGCTTTTGAGAAAGCCATTTTAATGATCAATCCTCACTAAATTCTATCAATCAGACTATAAACGTTTAAATTTAGACATACTTTTGGTACGTTATATCCAGCTGGTAACAACAAGAGATGAGTGAGTAGGAAAGTGCCAGAAGACAATAGATATTTTTTTTTAAATCTCGCGGCGGTGATGGGGTTTGAACCCGCGACCTTATTGGTACGACAACTCCGCCTGGACGGTGAGAGCATGACTCTACAGTATGAGCTATCCACGATCCCCAAAAAGATCGTCTCTAACTCCAGCTGGCGGATGTTGTGAGTTTTTCATCTAAACTCATAGCATCAATAACCACATCTAAATATGATATCTATTCGATTATAATCGAAAAGTGAACTCAAACTTCCAAGGATGGCTCCAATACTAGATGACGTATATCCATGAACGTTCAACAGCCACATCTGTTGCATACCGTTCCCAAATAATCCTTTATCTTATCATTACAGATAACTATCTTCGGTTTACCTCCTCACCTACTTTGATGGTTTACCTTGAGGTAATCGAGGGGGCTTTGCGGGTATTAGAAATAACACTGGTCACGGAGGAACGCCCATCTGTGAGAGAGCTGGTACCAGTAAGTACTTAACAGTCCATAAATTCAATTATATTTGGCAGATAAGTGGCAGTGCTTGTAAATTGATCTCCGTGTCAAGTATATTTGTATTATCAAATATATGTATATATATATATATATATATATATATATATATATATATATATATATATATATATATATATATATATATATATATATATATATATATATAATCTATATCAGAGGGCATTGATATCGAGTCAAATAGCATTTATTTATTTATTTATACCTTCGAGAAGGAAAGTTGGAACGCGAATTAATACTTATCTCTTTTTATGTGTGTATGAATCCTTCTTTCCATCTCTCTCTCTCTCTCTCTCTCTCTCTCTCTCTCTCTCTCTCTCTCTCTCTCTCTCTCTCTGTGTGTGTGCGTGTGTGTATGTTTGTCTCTGTCTCGTTATCTCTCTCCCTTTCTCCCCCCCCCCCTTCTCTATCTCTATCTCCTCCCTATCTCTCTCACTCTTTCTCTCTCTCTCTCTTTCTCTCTCTCTCTCTATCTATCCATCTCTCTCTCAGAATATTAATACTGTATGTCCATTCCATGACATTGAAGGTGGTACGGGCGATTACATTGATGATGATGATGATGATGATGATGATGATGATGATGATGATGATGACGATGATGGCGATGATGACGATGACGACAACGGCGACTATGATGCCGATGATGATGATGATGATGATGATGATGATGATGATGATGATGATGATGACAATGACTGTGATTTTGATAGTGATTATGATGATAACGACGACGCGACGACGACGACAACGACGATGATGATGATGAGGAGGAGGAGGAAGAGGATGAGAAGGATATCAAGCTCATGTTAAAGTAACAATAATTTCTCCCTAGAACTCCTAAAACCTTCAACGACCACTCAAATCTATCAACTCTTAGTCTTAGTATAAGTGAGATCAACCTTAACTCACTCAATCATATAGACAATAGCTACTTTTCAAAATTGGAAAAAAAAATAATATTAAAAATGAACATGTACATAGATAGTTTTATTCAACTACCATTAACATGTAAAAACTAAAAACATGAGCTTTGATACTACACCTATACTTTGTTTCAGAAAAATGTAATAAATAGGCATGGGGTAAAAGTAACCCGGGTAAACGACGGATATAGTCGGTGTTAGGGTTGAGTGAGTTAATAGAAATAGCCTGCAACGAAGGGTCTTTATAATCTATTTGGAACGAAATGTTTGTTTGCTTTTAGGGGTTTAAATCTTTCGGTACCAGCGACACTTTTAGGTCATCTCAGCGCCAGTAAAAAGGGGGAAAATGACAGGGGAGACTCTATAAAGGATACACACAAATGTTCACAAAATGCCATACATAATAATAGAAATCTACAACAGTAAATAACAGATGATTTACAAGGAAATAAAGATCGTAAAAAGGAACTCTGCATTTGGTTGCTTCCCTCTCAGTTAAGGATCTCAGAAACAAACCTGAGTAATCTCAATCCAGAGCAAAGACATAAAGCACCATGGGAAGAGAAAACATAGAAAACAACTAATTTATAAAATTTATATGACTAATTTATAAGATAAGTAACTATAAACGGGTATTTAAAGTAAAAATAATTTCAAGGAAAAGACCTTACTTAAGCTTATATAATTTTGATCTTATACAAAAACCATAGAATATCAATTCAATTATATATATATATATATATATATA
>NC_088368.1:27803352-27805852 GCF_034508935.2 Berghia stephanieae | reverse complement strand
CATTTTGACGTCATTTTTTGGTCAATGTCAGGCCAAAACTTAACGAAGGCTACGGTACGACGAGGACATCATAGTATAGTATAGTATAGTATAGTATATAGTATAGTAACGAAGTTGACGTCACTCAGGTCTTTGTTATTGTTATTTTGCCATCCACGTTTATGAGTAATTTTCTCTAAACTGTATTAACCAGACTGTAAACGTTCAAGGTAACACACAGTTTTGTGTGTTGGTCCATTTTACTTCCGGATGGCAATGTTGTGAGCTCCTCAGCCAAGCGCATACTATCTATAAGTAGACTCCGGAGTACGATTGTCCCTGGTCGTAGCCTTCGTGTGGTATCTATGTGCGGCTATGTGGTCTTGTGGTATGACACTCGTTTTCGGATCGAAGGTCCTGGGTTCGAGCCTCACTCGGCGCATAGTTGAGTCCTTATGAAAGGCTCTTTACTCACATTCTTTCACCGTACTCAGGTGTAATATAAGTACCTGGCCGCAAACAGCGTTGTTTCTGTCGGAAAAAAAATTATAACATCGCCTAACAGACGTCATATCTCGTTCTACATGTTACGTGTTGCTGTTGGTCAGGGACCCCTTGTGAAGCGCTTTAAGCACGTTTAGTGGATATTGGGCTATATAAAACCTCATGTTGTTTTTTTTTTTTACTTCATCGCCTGACACTTCCTTTAAAATCACGTCACAATGCGAGGCAACGATCGACAAAAGAAAGTGAACAAGGTAACATTGATCCCATTGGTTGAAGTATTGAATGTAGCTTTTGGGAGAAATTTTGGAAGAATACGTATCCGCCACTTACAAACAGTAAATATAGAAGGAACGAAATTGACGTCACTCAGCTCTTTGTTATTGTTTTTAGCCAGCCATATTTATGAGTTACTTGTTCTCACTAAACTGTATTCATCAGGCTATAAACGTTTTACATTACACATAATTTTGTGTGTTTTGGACGTTATTTCCGGCTGGCAAATGTTGTGAGCTTTTTGGCCAACCGCAAAGCATCAATAGAAGGAACGAAGTTGACGTCACTCCGCTCGTTGCCAATTTCACGATTAGCTTTCACTATAATATAATATCAATCAGAATAAACACGTTCAAGGTTACACATTGTTTTGTGTGTTGGTACGTCGTATCCGGCTGGCTGATGTTGGGAGTATTTTATTAAAACGGATAACATCAATTGATGATATTAGTTTAGGAAAAATACTCACGATTCCAGCAAGCCGAATCAAACTTAGCAACACACAAAACTGCGCGTAACCTGTAACGTTTATAGTCTCCTTGATATAAGTTACTGACAAATTATCAACAAGATATGAAGTGAGTAGAAAAGTGCCAGAAGACAATAGAGAATAAAAAATTTTTTTTCGCGGCGGTGGTGGGGTTTGAACCTGCGACCTTATTGGTACGACAACTCCGCCTGGCAGGTGAGAGCGTGGCTCTACCGTGTGAGCTATCCACGAACACAAAATATTCGTTTCAAACCCAAAGTCATTTCTAGATCCCTCTCTCACCCACTTCTTGAGACCGCCGATTCGTTCACCACCATCGCGAAGTAATTTTGACCAGCAGTTAAGCTTAATAGCCAATATTCTCATCACAAACATATAACATAGAAACGATTGAGACATTGAGTATGCTCCGGTGTATGGGGTGAATTTTTAATTCAGAAAAGTGAGTGGAGCAGGCACTTATGTTGGTAACAACAAGATATGAAGTGAGTAGAAAAGTGCCAGAAGACAATAGAGAATAAAATTATTTTTTTTGCTGGTCAAAATTACTTCGCGATGGTGGTGAACGAATCGGCGGTCTCAAGAAGTGGGTGAGAGAGGGATCTAGAAATGACTTTGGGTTTGAAACGAATATTTTGTGTTCGTGGATAGCTCACACGGTAGAGCCACGCTCTCACCTGCCAGGCGGAGTTGTCGTACCAATAAGGTCGCAGGTTCAAACCCCACCACCGCCGCGAAAAAAATTTTTTGACAAATTATCACTAACATACTGTCTAAAAATAATAACAGAGATAATTTTGATGTCAACTTCATTCTTTCTTTACATTATAAAATAAATAAAAGAATGAATAAATAATCAAATAAATAATAAATAAACAAATATTGAATAAACAAATACATACATAAATAATGAATAAATAATATATATATATATATATATATATATATATATATATATTGAATAAATAAATAAATAAATAAATAAATAAATAAATAAATAAATTTTAAAAATACACCAATTTCAACTACCCACAATACGAATAGATAATACATTCCACACACACTTTTTGGAAGTGTAGCCTGAAATAACTTTTTGAAAACATATAAGCATACTTTAAGCGCTATTGAAAACAATAGTTTAGCCTTGATTGTTGATGATAATAAACATTCTTTCAAACAAATACACAACACAATGCATGCAAGGTGTCGTTGAAGATAAGCGAAAGTATGTATCACCGTGTACTCGTCCTA
>NC_088368.1:27790852-27800852 GCF_034508935.2 Berghia stephanieae | reverse complement strand
AATAATCATCATTCCTCTCCAATAGCGTCATCACCACTCCCACAATAACCAATATATATACCAATATGAAGACATAAATTGCTACAAAATGCAATCCCTCTATTGGTGACTAAAATGATAATTACAAAGATTTATCCATAAATATCTGGAATCCCAGGCTTGTTGTTTCCCTGAACTTTGTGCTTTTGTGAAATTTGCTCACTAGTAGTGCCCTCAATAAAGTTGTGTTTATAGATAGTTCGAAGATGACGTCAATCGGGTCTTTGTTATTGTTTTTTGCCATCCGCGTTTATGATTAATGCTCACTGAACGGTATTAACCCGACTATAAACGTTCATGGATACACACAGTTTTGTGTGTTGGTCCACTATACTTCCGGATGGCAATGTTATGAGCTTCTTAGCCAAGCGCATACTATCTATATGTGCGTTGTTGTATTCAAAATAATCTATCTGTGTTGGACACAACTAAGGGATATAATCAGTGACAAGTGCATTCCCGTATATTGATCAGAACTCATTACCAAAACAAACGTCAAATCCTCATTTGTATAATAATATAATTAATACGTACCCACTGCATAACAAATGCATTACATGGTGTCGTTGTTATGCAAATGGGATCTGAGCGACCGTGTCAATAATTAGAATTAATGTCACACTGAAGAGTACGACATGAACAGCTGTTTGGATGAAGGAAAGGAGGACGAGGAAATAAAGGGCAAGGGGGGGGGGGGAATAGAGGAAAAGGTTGATGAGATGGAGGAAGAGGCAACGCAAAAAGACAAGGACGAGGAGGAGGAGGAGGAGGAGGAGGAGGAGGAGGAGGAGGAGAAGAAGAAGAAGAAGAAGAAGAAGAAGAAGAAGAAGAAGAAGAAGAAGTAGGAGGAGGAGGAGGAGAAGGAGGATGAGGAGGAGGAGGCTGATGGGGAGAAGGAAGAGGAGGAGGAGGAGGAGGAGAAGAAGAAGAAGAAGAAGAAGAACAAGAAGAAGAAGAAGAAGAAGAAGAAGAGGAAGGAGGAGGAGGAAGAGGAGGAGCAGGATGATGATGATGATGATGATGATGATGATGATGATGATGATGATGATGATGATGATAATGGTGATGCGGCGGATGAGGGCGGGAGAATGAGGAGGGGGAGGAAGAGGAAGAGGAGGAAGATGAGGAAGAGGAGGAGGAGAGGGGAAACAATTATATATTGAGTACTACGATACGGAAGAAGAAGAAAGCTAAAAATGGAAGTCAGAACGTGAATAGAATAATCACAAATTAGATAGCTTTCATTCCCAAAACCAACCGGACGGGGCCTGCTTTCATAAAACATTCTTTGCTCAGCTGGAGGAAATTAACACGTTGTAACAAAGGGCAAAGTTCAAATTTGTTTAATACACTCTCTCCTTACCGACCATTTAGCAGTATTTTCTCCAAAAATGGGAGGGTTACCCAGCAGAAAAAATTGATTTTTTAAACACAAACAATCTCTCTATAAAACAACTTAATGTTCTCATTAATTAAACACAGATCATTCTTCAAAGTTTGTATTGTACAAAATAAATCTGAATAAGAAAAAATGTATATTGTGTCGTAACAAATGTGACGATTTTGCTGTAGGTGGGAATGAGAGGGTAAAATAAGAGTTCTAATACTCAGTAGAGCACACAATTAATACACAAACGGAACTGGTGGAAGGAAAGAGTCAGTTTACATTTTTTTGGTCCCTGAGGCTTCAAGCAGTAATTTCGAGTAACAGAATAAGTATTTTATTATGGTGAATTATAATATTTTTCTCGGTATATCAGGGCCCTGTCCACAGGGTGATAGTTGTAACTAAATTAGATGTCAGGCTACAGAAACTGGTATATAACTTTAATCTTTTTTATAGATAGTATGCGCTTGGCTACTAAGAAGCTCACAATATTGTCATCCGGAAGTATAATGGACCAACACACAAAACTCTGTGTAACCATGAACTTTTATAGTCTGGATAATACAGTTTCGTGATAATTACTCATAACCGCGGATGGCGAAAAGCAATAACAAAGACCTGAGTGGTGTCAACTTCATAATGTCTATATCACGGAGTGAGCTGTGTAAACGCTGAAAAGTCAAAGTAACCAGTGGAAAGCAGGCACGAAAGTAAGATAAAAATCTGAAGTTGTCAACGAAAAAGTTCCAGACAAAGCGAGCAGAGGGTTTTTTTTGGTTTTTTTTTTTTTTTTTTTTGTTTCATTTGTTTCTTTCTTTTATTCTTTCTTGTTGTGTTTTATTTTGTTTTGTTCTTTCTTTTTTTTAAAAATTGTTTCATGTTTGTTGCTTTGCTTGCAGTTTAAAATGAAGAAACAACTATAAAGTGAGTTTAACTCACTCAACCCTAACACCGACTATATTTTAGTAGTTTACCAGGGTTACTTTTACCCCATGCCTATTTATTACATTTTTCTAAGACAAAATTATAGGCATTGTTTTTAGTTTTTACATGTTAATGGTATCTAGTTGAATAAAACTATCTATGCGCATGCCCATTTTTAATACACTTTTTTTCCAATCTTAAAAAGTAGCGAAAATCTCTAGGATTGAGTGAGTTAATGTGACTCATAAAAAAGGGGACAACATATTTACTCACTTTATTTTTGTCTCCAAATGGCTCATTCCTTACCACCTGCAGCAAAATCGTCACATTTGTTACGATACAATATATATATTTTTTCTTATTCAGATTTATTTTGTACATCACAATGATCTTTGTTTAATTAGGAAAAACCTAAAGTTGTTTTGTATCTAGAGAGCTTGTTTGACTTTTAAAAAATCAATTTTTCTGCTGGGTAAGCCTGCCATTTTGGCAACATACTGAAAAGAATCGCTATGTGGTCTAGTGGTATGACACTCGCTTTCGGGTCGGAAGGTCCTGTGTTCGAGCCTCGCGCTCGGCGCATAGTTGAATCCTTGGAAAAGGCTCTTTAGTCACATTCTCTCCCCGTACGCAGGTGTAAAATGAGTACCTGGCCGTTAACAGCCTTGCCTTTGTCCGAAAAATTGTAATATCGCCTAACAGGCGTCATGTCCCGTCCTACATGTTAAATGTTGCTGTTGACCAGGGGCCCCTTGTAAAACGCTTAGTGGATAACGCGTTATATATATTTTAAAAAAATTTAAAGCACAAAAAGGAGAGTTAACCCATCCCTTATCAACTGTTTGGAATAAAATTATGAAATTCATTACGGGGAAAAAAATACAAAAACATTTATTTTATTCAGATTCATCTTATAATTAACAATATGCAATATTTCAAGACAAATCTTTGTTATGTTTAAAAATATTTAATATTGATGATCAAAACTTGTTTTGATCAAGAACTTTTGAGTTTGAGTTTGAAAATTTATTTTGTGTGTTGTTGTATCGGTCTGGCATTTCAGTTTAAATATAGAAAATGATCGATAAGGGAAAGAGAGAGAGAGAGAGAGAGAGAGAGAGAGAGAGAGAGAGAGAGAGAGAGAGAGAGAGAGTAAGGCACATCTCCCTTGCAGTTTAAAATACAATATTCACACTCTTTAATACATCATGTGAGGGCATTTCTATTTCCCGATAGAAAAAGCACAACGTAATTAAGACTTTAAAAAAAATTATATTCCAATGGTCTACATCCCTCGGTCTATAATCGTATAGAAAGGCGAGAAGGAACGAAATTGACGTCACTCTGCTCTATGTTATTGCTTTAAGACGGCCGTTTAAAAAAATGATTAGTTCTCACTAAATTCTATCAATCAGACTACAAACGTTCATGGTTACAAAGTGTACTGTGTGTTTGTTTTATCCGGTTGACGGATGTCGTGAGTATTTAACTTAAACGCATATATATATATATTGCAACGGCACCATTCGATCCCATCGCCTAGGCATTCCGTGCAGGAATATAGATGTTCCATCAAACAGGATGCCTAATGTCAACAGGAATCACCCATGTTCTCCAAAGTGAGCAAATTGGAGGCGGCTAATATTCTTGCCAAAGGAAAAAAAATTGAAAGTGCCTGAAGCGGGGCTTGAACCCGTGACTTTCAGGATCACAGTGCAATGCCTTAACCACTAGACCATGATAAAGTGTCAAGTTAAATTAGAATCTAACCCCGACGATAAAGAGTTAATATATTATCGCCGGTAAAGATAACACAGACCAGGTACTCACCAGAAATACAAGCCAAAAAGGCTATAAATAGAAATTGTTCATATTCCTTCGATCCTGTGTCCAAATTAAAGATAGAATCTCACAAGAATGAAATACAGGTAAAATAATATATTGAAACAAGCCTCAGCTTTGTTAAACTGTGTTTATGTACTTGCTAAATCAATATGAAAGAAACAACAACAGCGAGATTAGCAGTGATGTGTGTCAGTTAATTAAAAACACAGCACTTGATTGTTGTATCGTTAATGCTCCTCTCTCTCTCTCTCTCTCTCTCTCTCTCTCTCTCTCTCTCTCTCTCTCTCTCTCTCTCTCTCTCTCTCTTTCTTTCTTTCTTTCTTTCTTCCTTTATCTCTCTCTCTTTCTTTCTTTCTCTCTCTCTCTCTTTCTCTCTCTCTCTCTTTCTCTCTCTCTCTCTCTCTCTCTCTCTCTCTCAGTCTTTGAAATCCGGTAAAACTCCCATAATTTCGAAAGTCACCGTAACGGCAGTAACAAGAAATGAAGAGAGGAGGAAAGTGCCAGAAGACAACAGAGAATAATACCTTCGCTGCGGCGATGGGGGCTCGAACCCGCGACCTTACTGGTACGACAACTCCGCCTGGCCACCAGATCGTGACTCTACCGTATGAGCTTTCCACGACCGGCAGTAGGAGACACCTAGAATCGATACTGATATTATATCGACTAACTCAGGTGTAAAATGAGTACCTATCTGTCCAATAACAGCATTGACTCTGTCGTCGTCCTACACGTTAAGTGTTGCTATTGGTTTAGGTTCGACCCCTTGTAAATAAAGTGCTTTGAGCTTCTATAGCAAATATTTTGCTATGTAAAAAATCGAAATTTTCACCAAGAGTTTCTGAAGTGTGACACTACTAAAATTAGTTGGGGGCTGATATTAATTGGACAGAACGTTAATAAATATTGAAGGTACCAAATTGACGTCACTCAGCTCTTTGTTATCGTTTTTCAGAGAGCCATTTTAATGATTAGTTCTCACTCAATTATATCATTCAGACTATAAACGTTCACGGTTATAGATAGTTCGAAGATGACGTCACTCGGGTCTTTGTTATTGTTTTTTGCCATCCGCGTTTATGAGTAATGCTCACTGAACTGTATTAACCTGACTATAAACGTTCATGGATACACACAGGTTTGTGCGTTGGTCCGTTATACTTCCGGATGGCAATGTTATGAGCTTCTTAGCCAAGCGCATACTATCTATAGATAGTATGCAGCTGACGTCACTCATGTCTTTGTTATTGTTTTTTGCCATCCGCGTTTATGAGTAATGCTCACTGAACTGTATTAACCAGACTATAAAAGTTCATGGTTACACAGAGTTTGTGTGTTGGTCCGTTATACTTCCGGATGGCAATGTTGTGAACTCCTTGGCCAAGCGCATTCTATCTATAGATAGTATGCAGATGACGTCACTCAGGCCTTTGTTATTGTTTTTGCCATCCGCGTTTGTGAGTTGTTCTCACTAAACTGTATTAACCAGACTATAAAAGTTCATGGTTACACAGAGTTTGTGTGTTGTCCGTTATACTTCCGGATGGCAATGTTGTGAACTCCTTAGCCAAGCGCATACTATCTATACATAGTTTTGTGTTTTGTTACGTTATGGCCTGATGGCGGATGTTGTATTTCGCCGAAATGCATAGTATTTATACCAACCGAAAATACGTTTTTACCCACCATGTCGATAGAGCTTAATCTCGGTTACTCAAAATAACTGCTTGATACGTTGGTGACCAGAAGAAGAAAAAAAAAAAAAAAAAGAGCCATGCATGCGGCTCGTTTGATTGGAAATGGTATGATATGGTGTCACGTCAGGTAAAATTGATGTTATGCATTCAGGTAAAATACTCACAGCATCCGCCAGCCGGATACAACGTAACAATACACAAAACTGTGCGAACCTTAAGCGTTTATAGATAGTATGCGCTTGGCGAAGCAACACACAAAACCATGTGTAACCATAAACTTTTATAGTCTGGATAATACAGTTAAGTGAGAATTACTCATAAACGTGGATGGCAAAAAACAATAACAAAGACCCGAGTGACTTCAACTTCATTATAGATAGAATGCGCTTGGCCAAGGAGTTCACAACATTGCCATCCTGAAGTATAACGGACCAACACACAAACTCTGTGTAACCATGAACTTTTATAGTCTGGTTAATACAGTTTAGTGAGGACAACTCACAAACGCGGATGGCAAAAACAATAACAAAGGCCTGAGTGACGTCATCTGCATACTATCTATATCTATAGTCTCATGGGAGCGATCTATATTCATGTTTTCGTCCAACCTAGTCATCGATCACATGCTTTGTTGCTGTACAACGATTGGTTATTTCTTAACAAATGTAAACAAGCTGCTTTGTTTACAAATGTTATAAACATACCCATGTGTCAAGCTGAATAAAATGACTAATCGTGATGTTAGATATTTAAAAAGCGGTGAACACTTTTCACTTAGTGGGTCACTTGGAGCACATTTTGCAATGTGACCAATGACCTCGAGCACATGGAAAGTTAATATAGATCATGCCCATTGATATAGTTAAGTGAGAAGTGATCATTAAAATGTTTTGTCTGAAAACAATAACAAAGAGCTGAGTGGTGTCAATTTTGTTCATTCATTCTATTAGGATCGAATTTCGACGACAAAGGGTTAATATTATCACCGGTAGAGATAAGAGACTAGGTACTCACCAAGAAGTTAAGCCAAAATAGAAATATTCCTTCCACTGTCCAAATCAAAGATATTATAATATCTCAAGAATGAAATACAGGCCAAAATATTGAATCTGGTCACTGCTGTGTTAAAACCGAATTCACGTTACTAAATCAATGAAATAATGAAATAGCAACACAACGGCAGAGATTTGCAGTGTAATGTGTGCGTGTGTGTTAGGTAATTTAGAAGAAGAAAAACACAGCAGTTGATTGTAGAAGTCTCGTAAATCCGATCTCTTTCTTTGAAATCCAATAACCCCGACGTGTTGTTCGAAATTCACAGTATCTAGTACTGGAAACAACAAACACCAAGAATGAATAATATTGATTTTCCTACTTCTACTTTCCTTTCTCGTTCGGGGAAGAAAGAGCAAGGGAAAATTTAATTATGCATAGACGAAGTAAGGGGATAATAAATATATATTGACTATTTTAATACGATAAGATAATTATTAATACTTACAAAGAGGTAAATATGACAGATTATAAACATTTTAGCACATTTTATCACAACATAAAGTTTATAAGATAACTATATATATATATATATATATATATATATATATATATATATATATATATATATATATATATATATATATAAATAAACTAGTTATGTTATATATAGAACACCTGATAAAGATATCATATGCACAACACCTTTACAACATCTTCTTCTAAAGAATAGTTATGATAACTAACCGGTGAGCAACACACAACAACCTTCAATCCCGAATCCTGCATATGGTTAAGGTTAGCTTGTTGCCTCCCGTTTTTTAAAAACTTTCGCTCTTTTTCTTGCTAAATAACCGCTTTTATCTATCTATATACAACCATACCTAAATCTAGCACCAAGAAGTCGCTACCTCCTCCCCGTGCCCGTTTGAAATCGAAAATAGACTCCGATGGATGGACGACTGTTTGCCTGTTTGTCTGCGGTCTTCACCTATCTAGTCAAGTTGAGACGACGACGGATCCAAACAGTTCCATTCTATCTAGACAGGCCAGGCAATCCGAGTCTGAGCGGCAGCAGGTTTAGAAGATCGGAGAATAGAAACAAGAGGAGGAATTGAATTGAGGGAGAGAGAGAGAGCGCCTGTACTGTATTGGGCGAATGCCTCGCGGCATTGGGTACTGGGTACTACTACTAACCGACTGTTTGCTTTCGAACCAACATCCATCCATCCATCTCTGCCATCTCAATGCTATCCATAACTATAACCGCGTTGCGGCATGGCATGCCCTCTACTTGCCGGTTCCTGGAGTCTGGAATGTGTGGTGCATCGTAAGGGTAGCGTGTAAAGAGAGAGAGAGAGAGAGAGAGAGAGAGAGAGAGAGAGAGAGAGAGAGAGTAGAGAGAGAGAGAGATGAAGAATGAGAGAAAAAGTGAGAAAGATAAATATATATATATATATATATATATATTATATATATATATATATATATATAGAGAGAGAGAGAGAGAGAGAGATGGGGAGAGAGACCAAGATAGTGAGAGAGAGGGTGAGAGAGTGAGAGAGAGAGAGGTATAGATAGATAGAGAGAGAGAGAATGAAAGAAAATAAAGATAGATAAATAAATAAATAAATAAATGGATATATATAATATATAATATATATATATATTAAGTTATTTATATAGCGCTCAACTTCCACATACGTGCTCAGCGGCGCTTTACAATATTAATTGTCATATAAACATTCATTCTTTGACAATTTTGAGAATACATATCAAGAAACAAACACGTACAAATGCACACGAACTCAGTGACAGATACATTTACATTCAAACACGAACAAACAACACATGCTTACATCAATATTACTGGCTAACATTAGTAACTTATTCTAACGTAAGACATTTGAATTGATGAATTACAAAACAAATCAAAAAAAAAAAAAAAAAAGAAAAAGAAAAAGAAAAGAAAAAAAGTTAAGTTGCACAGCAAAAACCATAACAAAGGCCTGAGTGACGTCATCTGCATACTATATATATATATATATATATATATATATATATATATATATATATATATATATAATATATATATATATAATATCGAGAGAGAGAGAGAGAGAGAGAGAGAGAGAGAGAGAGAGAGAGAGAGAGAGAGAGAGAGAGAGAGAAGAGAATGCGATAAGAACAGTATCAGAGTAGGTACCGTACTTGAATGGGAAGGAACGGATTGTTTTTCAACCACCGACGGGGTGATGAGAGGGCGAAAGTCCGAGTCAGGTACGAAGCCAGACGAAAGATATTACCGTGCACGCGTGATTCGTTATCTATTATTGCTCACTCGCTTTGTTTTGTTGTTACTGCTACCGGTTGTTACTCACCACTACTGTTATTGTTGTTCTATTGGTGGCGTGCGTTTTAGTAAAATGCTTACAAGTTTTGCCCGCTAGCGAGGTAGATCAATCTTCCCAACACATACACAATGCGTAACCTTAAACAATGATTAAAATTGACGTCACTTTGTTATTGTTTTTAGACAGCCATTTTATGATTAGCTCTGTCTCTCTCTCTCTCTCTCTCTCTCTCTCTCTCTCTCTCTCTCTCTCTCTCTCTCTCTCTCTCTTTTAATTATATCAACCAGACAATGAACGTTAAAGGTTACACATAGTTTTGTGTTTTGGTTGTACATTATATTCGGCTGGCGGATGTTGTGAGTAGTTTACATAATTACATAGCATCAATTGATTATAATTAGAACGTGTCACCCAACTGTCTAAAAACAATTACGGAGTTGTGTCAGTAACCTTAAACGTTTATAGTCTGGTTCATACAGTTTTGTGTGAATTTCTCATAAACGCGGATGGCAAAAAACAATAACAAAAGCCTGCGTGATGTACAAATGCACACGAACTCAGTAACAGATACATTTACATTTAAACACGAACAAACACACACATACTTACACCAATATTACTCACTAACATTAGTAACTTATTCTAACGAAAGACATTTGAATTGATGAATTACAAAACAAACAAAAACAAAACAAAAAAAGAAAAGAAAAAAAGTTCAGTTGCACAGTGGAAATTGTCAGTCTGAACTTTCTCTGGGTCAA
>NC_088368.1:27770852-27785852 GCF_034508935.2 Berghia stephanieae | reverse complement strand
AGAGAGAAAATAAATTTTGAAATACCATGTCAGAGAGGAGAAAGGGAATAGAGAAAAAAGAGAGAATGACAGATAGATAAGGGAGAGAAACTCCGTGTACTTATTTGCAGGTCTGATAGCCCAAATTGTTATGATCTCACTGTTGAAATGTACATACTCTCAAACCAACGCAGAATATTGTCCATTACAATAATGTTAAACTTACTTAGGTCCTACACTCCGGCCATTGACGAATCTCCTCCATCTTGTCCGGCTTTTTGCCATCTTCTCAGCTTCTCTCCATGTTAAGCCGTCAGTATTCAGATCCTCCGTCAATGCCCTTATCCGGGTCCTACTAATCGCCATCCGGAGCCGTCCTGCGGCACAGGAGAGCCGTCCGGGGGTCATCTAAAGCATTCTCAAGCCATCAGGAGGCCCTAAGACCTGTACGAAACTTTCCAGAAGTGGTCCGCCTTCCGAAAGCTCCTTGTTCTGCGCCAGACGGCTCCGGACGACAATTAGTAAGATAAATTGCCGTCCGGATTCGTGGCGGCCCAGGGAAGCCGTCCGGAGGTCATCTAAAGCATTCTCAAGTCATCCGGAGGCCCTCAGACCTGTACGATACTTTCCAGCAGTCGAGGAGCTTTCGGAAGGCGGACGACTTCTGGAAAGTTTTGTATAGGTCTGAGGGCCTCCGGGTGGCTTGAGAATGCTTTAGATGACCTCCGGACGGCAATTAGTAGGACCCCCTTCTCCAGCTATTTCTAGGCAGCCCTCTCCTTTTCGTTCCCTGTGGGTCCTGCGTAAGAGCCTGCCTGGTAATGTTTGTTGAAAGCCTTCCCAGGGAGTGGCCAAGCCATTTCCATCTCCTCCTCTTAATTTCTGCTTCTACTTCTTCTTGGCCTGCCATTTCCCAAAGATCTGTATTTCTAATTTTGTCATGACATTTAATTTGTAGTACAACAATGTTAAAACAGGCCCATACTTGCGTTCGGCAATCAGAACTGCTACAAATATGTGAGATGAGAACAACCGAGAAAGAATTGTAGATAAAAAAATAAACGGAAGAGTGAGAGAAAGTGGTGGTAGAGTAAGGTTTGTGTGGTGTGTGTGTGTGTGTGGGGGGGGGGGGGGGGGGGCAAAGTTTCGACGATATAAAATGCCTTAATATCCACCAGGTATCTGACACGCTAATCAATGATGATGCGTACTCGTATGTCGATTTTCAAACACGTCTATGTTAAAATTCGATCCTACACATAGATTAGGTAGCTGACGTGGAAAATAATTTCTTTTAAAGAATATAATAATATGTTACAGTGAATAACATAATCAGTCGGATGGTGAAACGGTTTGAACTGAGA
The DNA here is from genome assembly GCF_034508935.2 of Berghia stephanieae. NCBI lineage: Eukaryota > Metazoa > Mollusca > Gastropoda > Nudibranchia > Aeolidiidae > Berghia > Berghia stephanieae. The sequence continues at coordinate 27,784,509 of NC_088368.1, read as the reverse complement.
TATTGCCAAGTTTTTTTAGAAGGTCAATTTTTAAAATAAAAAATGAGTTCTTGTCATAAATGATTAAATCAACCCTTTTCGTACATCGTCGGGAAATATCAAAGTTTAATTTCACTTCAAATATTTTTTACAGCTAGTCAAGTTGAAAAAGAATGAAATTTGAGAAAAGTTGATGGGATACCTTTCCCATACATCTGACCAAAACTTCATGAAAAATCACCCGATTTACTTCAAATAAAGATTAAAATGCTCTGGTGAGCATAGTCTTTCAGAAAATGTAAAAGAAAAAATCAAAATCCAAAATTGTCACCTTCCGACTGATTATGTCATGCACTGACACATATTAGCACAATATCCACTAAACTATGCTCACAGCCATGATTGCAAGCCAACACAAACCCTGAACGTGAAGGATGAGACATACAGCATACAAAAGTAAGGAACATAAACTGTGTGATATTGGAAATGTCGAAAAAAAAAAAAAAATCGGGCTCGTCCGGGAATTGAACCCGGGACCTCTCGCACCCGAAGCGAAAATCATACCCCTAGACCAACGAGCCGCTGATAGAATCGATCTTTTTAATTATATTTATAACATTACATTACTATAAATAAACATTGTTTAGTGTGTGTGTGTGTGTGTGTGTGTGTGTCTGTATGTGTGTCTGTGTGTGAATGTGCAACAGGCGTACAATCGGACTCCTCTCTTACCACCTGTATGTAAACTGTCATCACGATTCAATATCATGCATGTAAGTAAAATACTCAGCTGTTCTGTCCCCCAGGTCATTTTGACCAACCTGCAGATTGTGTGCACTTGGATAAGAAGCTCATAACATTGCCATCCGGAAGTATAACGGACCAACACACAAAACGATGTGTAACCATGAACTTTTAGTCTGGTTAATACAGTTTAGTGAGAAGTACTCATAAAAGCGGATGGCAAAAACTAATAAGAAAGACCTATGTGACGTCATCTTCGTTCTATCTATAGATAGATCGAAGTTGACGTCACTTAAGTCTTTGTTACTGTTTTTTGCCATCCGCGTTTATGAGTAATTCGCACTAAACTGTATTTACCAGACTATAAACGATCATGATTACACACAGTTTTGTGTGTTGGCCAGTCATACTTCCGGATGGCAATGTTGTGAACGTTTTAGCCAAGCGCATACTATCTATAGCAGATAAGAAATAAACGAGAGTGAGAGAAAGTGGTGGTAGAGTAGGGTAGGGGGGGTGGGGGGGGGGGGGGGCAAAGTTTCGAAGATAAAAAATGCCCCAAATCAACCAGGTATCTGACCTTAGCCATCGTTAGGTTATAGATAGTTCGAAGATGACGTCACTCAGGCCTTTGTTATTTTTTTGCCATCCGCGTTTGTGAGTTGTTCTCACTAAACTGTATTAACCATACTATAAAAGTTCATGGTTACACAGAGTTTGTGTGTTGGTCCGTTATACTTTCGGATGGCAATGTTGTGAACTCCTTGGCCAAGCGCATTCAATCTATAGCCTGACACTGACCAAAAAATGACGTCAAAATGCCAGTCTTTGGCCACAAAAGAAAACAAATCGTGAGTTGTATTCAATAGTTCAACCAATGAAATAACTTGTTTCCATGAGCACTTCTAATGACAACTCACTAGGCAGTGCAAAAACCAAATAATGACGTCAAAATGCCAGTCTTTTTGGGTTTCAGTTTCAGTGTCAGCGTAGCCATCGTTAAGTTATAGATAGAATGCGCTTGGCCAAGGAGTTCACAACATTGCCATCCGGAAGTATAACGGACCAACACACAACCTCTGTGTAACCATGAACTTTTATAGTCTGGTTAATACAATTTAGTGAGAACAACTCACAAACGCGGATGGCAAAAACAATAACAAAGGCCTGAGTGACGTCATCTGCATACTATCTATAGCGTGGCCTTCGTAAAGTTATGGCCTGACACTGACCAACAAATGACGTCAAAATGCCAGTCTTTTGCCACAAAAGAAAACAAATCAACCAATGAAATAACTTGTGTCCATGAGATCTATTAACGACAACTCACGAAGCGGTGCAAAAGCAAATAATGACGTCAAACTGCCAGTCCTTTTGGATTTCAGTATCAGGCTATAACGATGGCTACGGTTATAGCCTGACACTGAACGTAGCCATCATTAACATATATAGCCAGACACTAGAACCCTCTAGGACTGGCAGTTTGACGTCATTTTTTTAGGTTTGTGTAGCGCCTAGTGAGATGTTAGTGGAGCTCAGGGAAACAAGTTATTTTATTGGTAGAGCTATTGAATACAACTCACGATTGTTTTCTTTTGTGGCCAAAGACTGGCATTTTGACGTTATTTTTTGGTCAGTGTCAGGTTATAGATAGAATGCGCTTGGCCAAGGAGTTCACAACATTGCCATCCGGAAGTATAACGGACCAACACATAAACTCTGTGTAACCATGAACTTTTATAGTCTGGTTAATACTGTTTAGTGAGAACAACTCACAAACGCGAATGGCAAAGACAATAACAAAGGCCTGAGTGACGTCATCTGCATACTATCTATAAGTTAACGATGGCTTTTTACTCTTCATGCTGGCTGGAACATTTTCACATGTCATGTGATCAGAATGTATAAAAGTCAAAACATGATCAGATTTATAATGTTTTTCTCCTCTGGATACGCTTTTATGCTCCTCTGAGAAATATTTCATTAGGGCGTCAGCCATTGTTCCGATAGTTTAGAGCCAGTTACTAAGTTACCATGCATCATTACGAGGGAAGTGACGTTACGACTCTTGAAGCGTATTCAAGGCGACGATCATCAAAAGGAAGTGAAAAGTGAGTTCCTCAATGAAATAAATTATTCCATTGGTTAAACTATTGGCTACAACTCATAGTTCTTCTTTCACAAAGGCCAAAGCTTCAGGCTGAAGGTTGTATGGCCCGTCTTTTCCGTAACAGGGATTTTAGAGGGAAACAGGGAGCGATTTTTTTTTGAAGTCATCAGCCGGAAGGGCTTAACACGTGGTTGGTAGGGAGTTCCAAAGTTGGATGGTGGAGGGTGAGAAAGAGCAAAGATGATGTTGTGTTCTTGAGTGGGGGATTTCAAAATTAAATGTTGAGTTTCTTGCTTTGTTGTTTTTTTTTCCGTTTCAAATGGAGTTTTCCGTTTTGTGCTTTGTGAAATACGTGGAGTTTGTTGATTGAGCGGCTTCCACTGGAGATAGTTCACTTTCTTATAATACGCTTCAACAGTCGTAACGTCACTTCCCTCTTAATGACGTAACTTAGTAACAGGCTCTAAACTATCGGAACAATGCCGGGCGCCCTTATGAAATATTTATCCGACGAGCATAAAAGCGTATCCTTAGGAAAAAAAAACACATTATAAATCTGATCATGTTTTGACTTTTACACATTCTGATCACAAGACATATGAAAAGTTCTAGTCAGCATGATGAATAAAAAGTACCAATTTTCTATCTTTAGAACCATGATGGCCGCCGTTGCTGGGCGACGTGACATCAGACTATTGAATCCAATTATTGTCACCTTGCATTGTAAAGTAATTTTAGTCAGTATCAGCTATGGGTTTACGAAGTCCACTGTCCGACACTTTCATTCCTTCACTTAAAGATTGATTCCCCCCCCCCCCCCCCCCCCCCCCCCCCCCCCCCCTTAATTTCGTTTTGATATATTTTTTGTTTAGCTTATTTTTGTTCGTTTTGTTATTTTTGTTGTTGTTTCTGTTTGATTTCAAATTGTTTTGTGTGTGTGTGTGTGTGTGTGTGTGTGTGTGTGTGTGGGTGTTTGTTTGTTTTGGATTTTAATTGTTATTGGTTTTTTTAATATTTTTATTTGTTTGTTTTTGTTTTTGCTTTCATTTTCATCGCCACAATAGTTTCTTTTAAAGAATATAATATTAGTACAATATCCACTAAACCATGCTCAGAGTCCTATACAAATGGTCGCAAGCCAACAAAAATCCTGAACGTGAAGGATGAGACATGCAGCATACTATAGTAAGGAACATAAACTGTGTGATATTGGAAAAGTCGAAAAAAAAAATTGGGCTCGTCCGGGAATTGAACCCGGGACCTCTCGCACCCGAAGCGAAAATCATACCCCTAGACCAACGAGCCGCTGATAGAATCGATCTTTTTAATTATATTTATAACATTACATTACTATAAATAAACATTGTTTAGTGTGTGTGTGTGTGTGTGTGTGTCTGTATGTGTGTCTGTGTGTGAATGTGCAACAGGCGTACAATCGGACTCCTCTCTTACCACCTGTATGTAAACTGTCATCACGATTCAATATCATGCATGTAAGTAAAATACTCAGCTGTTCTGTCCCCCAGGTCATTTTGACCAACCTGCAGATTGTGTGCACTTGGATAAGAAGCTCATAACATTGCCATCCGGAAGTATAACGGACCAACACACAAAACGATGTGTAACCATGAACTTTTAGTCTGGTTAATACAGTTTAGTGAGAAGTACTCATAAAAGCGGATGGCAAAAACTAATAAGAAAGACCTATGTGACGTCATCTTCGTTCTATCTATAGATAGATCGAAGTTGACGTCACTTAAGTCTTTGTTACTGTTTTTTGCCATCCGCGTTTATGAGTAATTCGCACTAAACTGTATTTACCAGACTATAAACGATCATGATTACACACAGTTTTGTGTGTTGGCCAGTCATACTTCCGGATGGCAATGTTGTGAACGTTTTAGCCAAGCGCATACTATCTATAGCAGATAAGAAATAAACGAGAGTGAGAGAAAGTGGTGGTAGAGTAGGGTAGGGGGGGGGGGGGGGGGGGGGGGGGGGCAAAGTTTCGAAGATAAAAAATGCCTCAAATCAACCAGGTATCTGACCTTAGCCATCGTTAAGTTATAGATAGTTCGAAGATGACGTCACTCAGGCCTTTGTTATTGTTTTTGCCATCCGCGTTTGTGAGTTGTTCTCACTAAACTGTATTAACCATACTATAAAAGTTCATGGTTACACAGAGTTTGTGTGTTGGTCCGTTATACTTTCGGATGGCAATGTTGTGAACTCCTTGGCCAAGCGCATTCAATCTATAGCCTGACACTGACCAAAAAATGACGTCAAAATGCCAGTCTTTGGCCACAAAAGAAAACAAATCGTGAGTTGTATTCAATAGTTCAACCAATGAAATAACTTGTTTCCATGAGCACTTCTAATGACAACTCACTAGGCAGTGCAAAAACCAAATAATGACGTCAAAATGCCAGTCTTTTTGGGTTTCAGTTTCAGTGTCAGCGTAGCCATCGTTAAGTTATAGATAGAATGCGCTTGGCCAAGGAGTTCACAACATTGCCATCCGGAAGTATAACGGACCAACACACAACCTCTGTGTAACCATGAACTTTTATAGTCTGGTTAATACAATTTAGTGAGAACAACTCACAAACGCGGATGGCAAAAACAATAACAAAGGCCTGAGTGACGTCATCTGCATACTATCTATAGCGTGGCCTTCGTAAAGTTATGGCCTGACACTGACCAACAAATGACGTCAAAATGCCAGTCTTTTGCCACAAAAGAAAACAAATCAACCAATGAAATAACTTGTGTCCATGAGATCTATTAACGACAACTCACGAAGCGGTGCAAAAGCAAATAATGACGTCAAACTGCCAGTCCTTTTGGATTTCAGTATCAGGCTATAACGATGGCTACGGTTATAGCCTGACACTGAACGTAGCCATCATTAACATATATAGCCAGACACTAGAACCCTCTAGGACTGGCAGTTTGACGTCATTTTTTTAGGTTTGTGTAGCGCCTAGTGAGATGTTAGTGGAGCTCAGGGAAACAAGTTATTTTATTGGTAGAGCTATTGAATACAACTCACGATTTGTTTTCTTTTGTGGCCAAAGACTGGCATTTTGACGTTATTTTTTGGTCAGTGTCAGGTTATAGATAGAATGCGCTTGGCCAAGGAGTTCACAACATTGCCATCCGGAAGTATAACGGACCAACACACAAACTCTGTGTAACCATGAACTTTTATAGTCTGGTTAATACTGTTTAGTGAGAACAACTCACAAACGCGAATGGCAAAGACAATAACAAAGGCCTGAGTGACGTCATCTGCATACTATCTATAAGTTAACGATGGCTTTTTACTCTTCATGCTGGCTGGAACATTTTCACATGTCATGTGATCAGAATGTATAAAAGTCAAAACATGATCAGATTTATAATGTTTTTCTCCTCTGGATACGCTTTTATGCTCCTCTGAGAAATATTTCATTAGGGCGTCAGCCATTGTTCCGATAGTTTAGAGCCAGTTACTAAGTTACCATGCATCATTACGAGGGAAGTGACGTTACGACTCTTGAAGCGTATTCAAGGCGACGATCATCAAAAGGAAGTGAAAAGTGAGTTCCTCAATGAAATAAATTATTCCATTGGTTAAACTATTGGCTACAACTCATAGTTCTTCTTTCACAAAGGCCAAAGCTTCAGGCTGAAGGTTGTATGGCCCGTCTTTTCCGTAACAGGGATTTTAGAGGGAAACAGGGAGCGATTTTTTTTTGAAGTCATCAGCCGGAAGGGCTTAACACGTGGTTGGTAGGGAGTTCCAAAGTTGGATGGTGGAGGGTGAGAAAGAGCAAAGATGATGTTGTGTTCTTGAGTGGGGGATTTCAAAATTAAATGCTGAGTTTCTTGCTTTGTTGTTTTTTTTTTTCCGTTTCAAATGGAGTTTTCCGTTTTGTGCTTTGTGAAATACGTGGAGTTTGTTGATTGAGCGGCTTCCACTGGAGATAGTTCACTTTCTTATAATACGCTTCAACAGTCGTAACGTCACTTCCCTCTTAATGACGTAACTTAGTAACAGGCTCTAAACTATCGGAACAATGCCGGGCGCCCTTATGAAATATTTATCCGACGAGCATAAAAGCGTATCCTTAGGAAAAAAAAAACACATTATAAATCTGATCATGTTTTGACTTTTACACATTCTGATCACAAGACATATGAAAAGTTCTAGTCAGCATGATGAATAAAAAGTACCAATTTTCTATCTTTAGAACCATGATGGCCGCCGTTGCTGGGCGACGTGACATCAGACTATTGAATCCAATTATTGTCACCTTGCATTGTAAAGTAATTTTAGTCAGTATCAGCTATGGGTTTACGAAGTCCACTGTCCGACACTTTCATTCCTTCACTTAAAGATTGATTCCCCCCCCCCCCCCCCCCCCCCCCTTAATTTCGTTTTGATATATTTTTTGTTTAGCTTATTTTTGTTCGTTTTGTTATTTTTGTTGTTGTTTCTGTTTGATTTCAAATTGTTTTGTGTGTGTGTGTGTGTGTGTGTGTGTGTGTGTGTGTGTGTGTGTGTGTGTGTGGGTGTTTGTTTGTTTTGGATTTTAATTGTTATTGGTTTTTTTAATATTTTTATTTGTTTGTTTTTGTTTTTGCTTTCATTTTCATCGCCACAATAGTTTCTTTTAAAGAATATAATATTAGTACAATATCCACTAAACCATGCTCAGAGTCCTATACAAATGGTCGCAAGCCAACAAAAACCCTGAACGTGAAGGATGAGACATGCAGCATACTATAGTAAGGAACATAAACTGTGTGATATTGGAAAAGTCGAAAAAAAAAATTGGGCTCGTCCGGGAATTGAACCCGGGACCTCTCGCACCCGAAGCGAAAATCATACCCCTAGACCAACGAGCCGCTGATACAATCGATCTTTTTAATTATTGTTATAACATTACATTCCTGTAAATAAACATTGTTTAGTGTGTGTGTGTGTGTGTGTGTGTGTGTGTGTGTGTGTGTGGGTGGGTGGGTGTATGTCTGTGTGTATGTGTGTGGGTGTGGGTGTATGTCTGTGTATGTGTGTGTCTGTGTGTGCAACAGGTGTACAATCGGACTCGTCTCAGACCAACCTTTATCTGTAAACTGTCATTACGATTCAATATTATACAATATCAATGGTATGCATGTAAGTAAAATACTCAGCTGTTGTGTCCCTCAGATCATTTTTACCAACCTACAGATAGTGTGCGCTTAGCTAAGAATCTCACAACATTGGCATCCGGAAATATAGCGGACAAACACACAAAACGATGTTGAGCTTTGAATGTTTTAAGTCTTGTGAATACAATTTAGTGAGAATTACTCATAAACATGGATGGCAAGAAACAAAGACCTGAGTGACATCATATTCGTTCTATCTATAGAATTACCGATAAAAATGTAAAATTAATAACAGTAGCGACCTGTGTAAACAACAAATTATTTAGATAGTTAAATAATTGTAAAATTACGATTAAAAGCACCCGGGAGAAAGAAAGGCTGTTTCTTATAGGGAACTAAAGTAGATTCCAAGATCATAGAATCAGTGGACTTGTACAACCGAAATCAACCTGGAAAAGGAAAAATAGAACAGGGCAACAGTGGCCTCCCTGCCCAACATTGGAGATCAAAAGACCTCATCCAGAGACCAGAAACTAAAATTAACTCAGATTTTCCGACCGACAAATGAAAAAAAAAAAAAGTAAAATCAATAACAGCAACAACCTGTAAACGGTAAATACACACAGCAACAATTTTTTTTTTAATGAACAAGGATGTTTGTTTGTTCACTCCTTTGTTTCTAAGGGTTTTACGGCGCTCGCGACACATTTAGAGCCAGTAAAAAAATGGTGTTGTCAAAGATTTTGGATTTACAAAAAGCGCCCAAGAAAACGTAAGAAAAAAAAAAAAGGGGGGGGGGGGGGGTTCAAATAAGGAGATAAAGATAAAGGGAGTAAATGACTCATGAATGAACAACACAAAAGTAAGGGAAAAGGAAATAAGAGAACACGGCAACATTTAATCTTCAAATAAGGAACAGAAGTAGAGTTAAAGATTCTAGATTTACAATTGAAAGCGCCCAAGAAAACGTAAGAATACAGGGGGCTGGTTCAAATAAGGAACATAGGTAGATTCCAAGAGAATACTATTAGTGTGCTTAATAATAGAAATCAACCTGGAAAAGGAATGCGATAGAAAACAGCAATAATGAACTCCCTGACCACCATACGGCGCTTGCGACACATTTAATTTATGTCATAACCGCGCCAGTGTAAAACGAGAATATAGGATAGTCAAATAATTCTATATTTACGATTAAAACCACCCAAACGACATCAAAGACATCGGCACAAGAACTACGAGGGGATCCACAGCAAGAGTAACCATCCCAACATCAAAAATAGACGCCCACCTGTATTCGTTTTTCCCTTCCACTGCCAGACTTTGGAATAGCGTCCCAGCTGAAGTGGCTGAAAACGGTTGCCAACATGCCTTCATGCGATTGCTAGAGTTCACAACGTGACTTTTTAATCTATTTATTTTTTATTAGTATTATGTGCAGAGTTTTAACAAGTTTACAATGTAAAACCCTACAAACTGTGGAGTGATCCTCGACAATATCGGAGGTTTCCACAAGACGAAAAAGAAGAAGAAAAAAGAGAAAATGTAAAACAAAGAGGACTAATTCAAATAGAGAACATAAGTGAGGTTCAGTGACTCTGCGGTACGGTGTCTCGTCTTGTCACAACCATCAAGCAATGTTAAGCGTCGTCTGTGGCCGGATGAGTGACATCATGGACAATCCTGGTTCAGACGTTGTGTCCTCGGGTAGAGCAGCACTTGACATACATTATCTCATTCGACTCGATGTTAATAAGTACATGGCTATAGGCAGTGATGGATATTGTAAGAGTACTTGTACGAAAAGGATGCCTAACAAGCACTTTTTACGGTATGAAATGGAAATATGTTTCCAGTTGGCTTGCTGAGGTGTATAAATTAATCATTGTGAAGAGCATTGAGCCTGGTAAATCCGTGAAAATGCTCTATATAAATGTTCATATTTATTTATTTTATATTCTATGCAGCTTCCAAGAATAAACAAAAATAATCAAGGAGTGATGAAAACAAAATCAGTAATCTTTCACAAATAATACATATTTATTGTTCTACACAACACGTCATTTTTGAATATACTAAGTCAATGATCAGGGCTAATGAAAACAAAATCAGTAATCTTTCACAAAAAATACGCATTAATTATTCTACACATTTCACTTTGGAATATAGGTAGGTCAATGATCAAGGGGTAATGAAAACAAAATCTCATCTAATACATATAATTATTGTTCTACACAACACTTCATCTAACAGACCCAGCTACCCATTCACTACTGGGTAGGCAGGGGTGAGAAAAAAAATCTCGACTGCACCCGGGTCGATCTTGGTCCCCTTGCGTGTGATGCTAATGCTCTACCAACTGAGCTAACGGATTAGCCCTCTCCTTACCAATCATAGGAAAATCGTCACATTAGTTACGATGCAACCGACAATTGTCTCACTCTAATTTCTCTTGTACATCACAGAATATAAAGAAACGCTTTGAAATACCGCTATAAATATTAAACACTGTGTTGTAGAGCTCTTTTTGCTGAACAACATACTGCATAGACTACACTTGTTACTTTTTGTTTGAGTAAGAAAAGTCTATTTTTGTGTTGGGTGGTTGTTAATTTGGGGGAGATATTCTAAAAATGGCTCGTAAGGAGGGAGTTGAGTGTGGAGTAATATGCATGTATGACAAACAGGCTAGTCGTAGCGTTGGCTACATTATCTCCACACAGGAAGTCCCCAGCCAGTCTTTAAATTTTTCACCACAGCTGAAGACAGCCTCAAAAACTCCCGCAAATCTCGTCACGGGACAGTGAAGGACTATCTGGTCTGCTGTCTATGACAATAGGGGGACAGTCATCTGATTCCCTCAGACCATAGCCCTACTATAATACTCTTTTAGTACGCCATGCCTCAGACCCAATGCTCTCTGGGCCTTCCAGATTTTTTTGACCACGGTCGCTTGAACTGCACGTCTCTAGAATGCTATGCTCAGACCCCATCGATGCCCATTTGCAGCAGTCCTGTCGTGACCTGTCAGTAGTCAGAAAGGCTGAATTTACGGGAAGGCGCTAAGAAACGTTCCGTAAGCATGTCGACAGTGGCGCTTTGTCTTACTTTTGTAGAGAGCTAAATTACCATTTACTAGAGTGCTAATTTTGAATTCATTTGTGCATGGACCACACTTCTAGTGCGGGAGGCAGCGTGGTACAGCGGCATGGCATGTATGCTTCACATTACGCCTGGTTGTGTGATTAAGTAGTCACCAGCCCTAGTTCACTTTGTGGTGCTTCAATGTGACTAACGTCGGGGTTATTCCAATCTTTCCTTGGCATAGACCACAAAGTTTAAAAATTGTCCCTGGGGACGACAATAGGATTCAATAGTCTGATGTCACGTCCGCCCAGCAACGAGCAGCCTGGTTCTAAACAAAGAAAATAGGTACTTTTTATTCTTCATGCTGGCCAGAACTTTTTCACATATCAAGTGATCAGAATGTATAAAAGTCAAAACATGATCAGATTTATAATGTTTTTCTCCTCTGTATTTCATAAGGGCGTCCGCCATTGTTCCGATAGTTTAGAACCAGTTACTAAGTTACTATGCGTCATGACGAGGAAAAAGACGTCACGACAGTTGAAGCCTACTATCATCTTTATTTAAGATGGTTTACAAAACCGGGCCGATAGGTCGCTTATGGAAGGTAGTTATTGTCATTGGGTTTTTTGTTTGTTTCAAAGTGTTTTACGGCGCTTGCGACACATTCATTAAGGTTATTTCAGCGCCAGTCAAAAGGGATCAAGGGGGATAGTGAAAATATTCTACGAGTGAAAATATCCAAGGAAAAGTAAGATAAAGGGGAATTGGTTCAAATTGATATCAGATGTAGATTCCAAGAGCATCCCATCAATGTACTTAGTTTAAGATCACCTAAAAAGTCTCATCCAGATACCAACACAGGATCCCACTAAGAGGAATACACTCAAATGCCAATGTTTATAGAATATAAATCCAAAACAGAAAACATAAGTAACATACATAACAGATGGATGATTGACATGGGGGAAAGATCATCTCTCAAAACTAATACCAAACATTTGACTGTTTCCTCCTCAGCTAAGGACTCCGGCAAGGGCCGGTGTTGTCAATGGGTTTAAGTAAAATTCCCAAAATTAACACACAAAACTATGTGAAATCTTATTGTTTATTATCTATTATAAATATATAATATAGTAAACCAATTCAAATTAGCTTAAAGCTTTCAACTTCATTCATTCTATTTATTTCACTTACAAGGGTATCTCTCTAATCGGTTTTAGAAAACATATGTCAATGTGCATTTATCTTAAACTAGATATTTAAATAGTGAGTGTAAAACATAACAATATTATATTATATTATGATAGTGCAAAAGATAATAAAACTTATTTATATCAATGTTTATAAAAGCCCGAGTCATCAACTTTTGCTAATGATTAACATATTCTTAAAATTAAATTATTAAACAACATACGACTAATACGTCAAATTTGGCAGTTTAAGTCATTCTTGTGTTACAGAAAACTACAAAACATATTTATCTAATACGTGACAAATTAAAGAGCAGCCACTGATGTAAGATGTAAGACAAAGGTCTGAATCTTGAAAATGAGTGTATGAAACAGTTCCAGACAAAGCAGAAATAAAAATACAATAAAAAATAATCATGCCCAAAAAATCAAACTGCCTCGACTAGGGATCGAACTTCGCAGCTCCTGATTACCGGTCAGATGTGCTACCTTAGACCACAGATGATATACCCTATAGTTATGACGTTTCCCATGTGAACTCTCTCCCTGCATGGTAACAAATAAACTTTGAACAAGAATAAATGACGAGGACGGAGACAATATTATATAGTGTATACTCAAATTTCTATTAGGAATAGAAAAGAAAAACTATAAATTGAAACAAAAAGTAATTTTAATGTGTCTAACGTGATATTACGGTATGTTCATGGGTGGAGTGATTGGTTGAAAGACCAAAAATCAAAACAAAAAAAATATTAAAAAAAACACCAAAAGAGCTTTACAATAGGTTCTAAGCCCAAGAAAACAGCGATACTCCTCCTCCTCTTCCTCTTACTCCTCCTCTTCCTCCTCTTCTTACTCCTCCTCCTCCTCTTCCTCTTACTCCTCTTCTTACTCCTCCTCTTCCTCTTACTCCTCCTCTTCCTCTTACTCCTCCTCCTCCTCCTCCTCTTACTCCTCCTCTTACTCCTCCTCCTCCTCTTCCTCTTACTCCTCCTCTTACTCCTCTTCCTCTTCCTCTTACTCCTCCTCCTCCTCCTCTAACTCCTCCTCCTCTTCCTCTTACTCCTCCTCCTCTTCCTCTTACTCCTCCTCTTCCTCTTACTCCTCCTCCTCCTCTTCCTCTTACTCCTCCTCCTCCTCTTCCTCTTACTCCTCCTCCTCTTCCTCTTACTCCTCCTCCTCCTCTTCATCTTCCTCCTCCTCCTCCTCCCCCTCCTCTCCTCTTTCCTCCTCCTCCTCTTCCTCCTCCTCCTCCTCCTCTCTCTTACCTCCTCCTCCTCCTCTTCCTCTCTCCTCCTCCTCCTCTTCCTCCTCCTCCTCCTCCCTCCTCTCTCCTCTTCTCCTCCTCCTCCTCTTCCTCCTTCTCCTCCTCCTCTTCTCCTCCTCTCTCTCTTCTCTCTCT
>NC_088368.1:27733352-27768352 GCF_034508935.2 Berghia stephanieae | reverse complement strand
CACAAATCCACGAGCAATTATTGTCTATCTTATAGTGCTATTTATTAGCATTGACAATGAACATTTTAAAGCTTTAAAGGGAATTTTATAAATGTGACTCACTACCTCAAACCAGTTTTACAACGGGGTGGATCTCATACTTCAATAAATAATATTTTAAAAAATAAATAAGAAAATTTCATTTATTCATCCCATAGGGAAAATTTGTCTTTAGGGTCTATTCCAAGAGAATACTGGAATAACTCAGGCGTCAGCTGCAGTGCAGTGCTGTAAAATTACCCTTCGGGCGAATTGACTTGCTCAAGGCTACACAGTGTGGACAGTATTCGAAATCGGTACCTTTTGGGTACAAAGCAAAGACCGTACCACTGAGCCACACATCCAATTAAGAATGATTTTACAGTGAAAATGGACAAAAATATAAAATTTCTGAGGGGTTTCTTCACTTCAAGAAATTATCTATTATCCTCAGACCACAGTTGGGTAAAAAAAAGACACATGTCAGGACATTGACTCTGTTTTAAGAAAACACAATTTTAAAATTTGGAAGTCTTTTGCTCTGTATTGGATTGTTTAGTTTAGTTTTTTTGCTTTGTTGGGTTGTTTTGTTTTTCTCTCTCCTCTCTTTATCATGATATTGGTGCCCTTCTTCAGTAAATTCATATTTTCATATTAATCTTCGACAAAGGAGCAATATGCTAAGGGGCATAACTCATAAAATTTGATTTGGTGACATAATATGCTCTTAGTCAACTTGTGGTCCCCATATGTATAACCTTAATCCAAATTATTTCAAAACCTGCTAAATCTTTTTTTTTCACATCTCTCAAAGAAAATCTCTATTTTTTAAAATAATCTTTTAAAAATTGTCTTGATTTATTGAGTAAAATGAGAAAAATACTTCACTATTCTGCATCACAGAACAATATCCTGAGTGTTTTAAATGTTCAGCTTATCTCTGGCGATTCCCAATTGTCCAATAGATTGAGAGAGAGAGAGTGTGTAAATTCATTTTCCATCTGGTTGTGATTTAAAAGTAGTCCTTCAGAGCACAATAGGCCCGAGATTATCCCAGTTTCTGTCGCGTGAAACAGCCAAGAGTCTGCTAACTAATCACTGCTGGATGGACAAGTGGGGGTCAGAGAAAAATCTCGATTTCACCCGAGATCGATCTAGGTCCCTTTGCATGTGATAAGCGAATGCTCTACCAACTGAGCTATCACCCCCTCCCCCCCTGGTGTGTTTTGAAATTAACCTCCTCACAATGGACATAAGATCAATACTCGGATCTAAATCAATCCACCATAATACCGTTTTGAGATGGTGAGTCACAAATTCAAACTCATATAATGTCATTTCAAATCTATTCATTAAAAAAAACAAAAACAAATAAAAACAAAAACTTAAGCTTTTATATAGAGAAATATCCACTAAACATGCTCAATGCGTTTTACAAAGGGTCCCTGACCTACAGCAACATATAACATGTAGAACGAATTTCATTACAATGACGAAAATGACTACTGAGGTGATTCAAACAGATAATACGTAAATAAAATGTCTTCTGTGCTTAGGGATGTAATATAATATAATCACATTTTGCTATATTGGCTGCATCAACTTAACGGAAACAAAAATAAAATAAATTTACATTATCTAAACAATGTAATGACTCTCTCTCTCTCTCTCTCTCTCTCTCTCTCTCTCTCTCTCTCTCTCTCTCTCTCTCACTCACACACACACGCACACACACACACACACACACACACTCAACCCATGTTAGTCAGACTTATTCAATCAAGTTGCCACGTTAGAGTTCCAAATTATTTATTATGAAGCAGCTACAAGAGCCACCTGGTTGTTGCTTGAAAACGAAGCTAGATGACCTTTGAACTCTGGGGTCACAAGGTCTGCGCTCTTGACAGACTGGCTGACAGAGTAGTCACTAGGAGGAACTGGTTCTGTGAATATAGGGAGGATATAAAATATTCAAAGCAATAATTTGTTAGGTAAGAAGTCGTCCAACAATTCATTTTAAAAAAACAACCCCCCCCCCCCCCCCACCCTAAAAAAAAAAAAAAAAAAAAAAAACAAAAACAAACAACAACATGTTTTTCAAAAAGTATTATATTCATCTATGAAACATGAATATACTACCCTAGTTCTCCCAAAGCTCTTGCCTGAATGAAGAAAACAAACGTTTTTACACATACAGCAACTTGCCGACATTCTTGAAAAATAAATTGAAAATCTACCCTTTTTCTACTCCATATCAACTGAAAGTCAAGAGTGTTTTATAGACGTTGGAATTGAGGAAAAATAAACGGAGAGATAAATAATAAACTTGGGTGAAAAATATAATATTGCTTTAAAATAATTAAAATCAAATAAATAATATATTATGGCAAAAAATGTTAAGCAGGTAGACTAAGGGATGTAACTGTGTAAATGCATCAAACTGCTAAAGAGAAACAAAATTATATCCCTATGACATTGCTATGACCAAGGATGAACGAATAAAAAACTGAGTTTACACTGTACTAAGATTGGATAAAGAGAAAAATAAAAAATGACTGACCTTTCCAAGTAAACTCATCCCTTGCAATGAAGGTCAAGGCTGGGACACAATACTGGGCCACGCCCAATGCGTCTGGGTCAAGGCTGTTTGACATCCATACAGGTAGTACCACATGTTCAACAGTCTGCCATAACAAATATTTATTGGTCATTTTTGACATACTTAAACAAGACAGTTCTTTTTTCTTTCTTTTATCAATTTTCCATATACCTTTAAGTAGTCAGAAATTTGAAAAAATAAAAAAATAGAGAAATACTCCTCCAAAAATTTCGCCCTTCCGTCATGGTATGATTAGATGCCGTCGCCTAGTCAGTCAATGAAGGAATATAGATAATCCATCAAACAAGATGTCTGATGTCAACAGGAATCACCCATGTTGTCTAATGGAAAATAAAAACTGTCATGGCAAAGAAGAGTCAAACCCAGAATATAGATAATCCATCAAACAAGATGTCTGATGTCAACAAGAATCACCCATGTTGTCCAATGGAAAATAAAAACTTTCATGGCAAAGAGGAGCCGAACCCAGAATAGATAATCCATCAAACAAGTGTCTGATGTCAACAGGAATCACCCATGTTGTCCAATGGAAAATAAAAACGTTCATGGCAAAGAAGAGTCAAACCCAGAATATAGATAATCCATCAAACAAGATGTCTGATGTCAACAAGAATCACGTATGTTGTCCAATGGAAAATAAAAACTTTCATGGCAAAGAAGAGTCAAACCCAGGATCTAACTGCCACCCTAGACTGAGCAGTGAGAGAATTAAAGCTCTCTGCATCAACCACCATCATCGTCGGCGGGTAGGTCTTCACTTAAATTGCATTTTATTTTTAATTGAGTACATAAGAATAAGAGGGCAAAAATATGTTAATTACATTGCCTTGCAAAAAAGACCTGTTGAATCACAACTTGATTTTAAGACATGCAAATCAGCGTTCACAATAAAATATAAACATTCATGCAAACTACTTTAGGAGAGATCCTTTCACAGCTTTGATCACCAGGACACAGCAGCATTCGCATATAACGAATTAATCGCCAATGAGTGACAAAAGTCATGAAAGATAAAAGAGGATGAATGATAACCATCAATAAGTTCCTTATTCTTAGTATATCTATGAGGCACAGAAATATACCTTAGGATATCCCACAAACTTGTCAAGCCTGCCTAGTTGTTCCTGGGTGATTTGATACACACAACCTTCCATTGACATGGCAGGGTTCCATTCTAGGTTGGGTAATCCTCCAAGTTGCTCTGAATTTGACGATGTTCCTGAAATATTAAAATTAAAAGATCATCTACACCACTTTTCTACCATATTTTAACAGATTTTTTCTAAGTTTTTACAATTATTTTTTATTTAAAAGGCCTCCATTTCTCAGACCTTTAATGGATGGGTTACGTTTCTCATTGGTCCTAATAGGTAGAGCACTTGCTTTGCAAGCAAAGGGAAGGGTGTAGGTTCTGGATGCGGTCAAGGATTTTTTCAGACTTACCTCTCTTTTCGCCAATCAGTGATTGGGTAGCTGGGTTTGTTAAATCTGTTGGAAAGTACTTTGCAGAAGACTAACATCCACATAAAGGAGGGCAAGTTATTGTTATCGTCTGTTTAATGAAGCAAAAACTGGGGGTTGATCAAAAATGTAATGTAGTAGACCTTCAGGGGTCCATGGAACCAGAGGTGATCCTAGTTTCTCGAGCTTCAATGGACAGTAACAATTGAAAAAAAAAAAAATAAAAGAAATAAAATAAAACAGAGTATTTATAAAGCGCAATATCCACAAAACTACAAGGGGTTTCTCGCCAAAAGCAACACTAAACATGTAGGACGAGACATGACAACAGTGGGCCATATTACATTATTATTTTGACAGAGACAATGCTGAAAGTTATTTGGGAGTTGTTTTTTTTTTAATATACAGATGATGATTTATAAATTTCATTTTCCACTAACCTTTCATATTGAACACCATGCCAAACCCAAACAGTAGAGCCCAGAATCTTGGAGGCGACTTCTCACAACCCAGATAGCAGGCAATTCTGAAAAAAGAATATTAATCACAACACAGTTAAGATTGATTTTGTATTCTTACATTGTGCAATTTTAAAAAAGGATCATTTTAATAAAGGAATATTAAAAAAAAAAAGACAGAATCACTTTTTGACCCGGCCAGATTTGAGTATTTTTGTCATTTTGCATTTAAAAGAAAGAAATGACGAATCGGTAAAGCACTTCAACAGTTTTCATCATTATGAAGTAACATATTATATAGTAAGCTGGTCTATGAACAGATTGTTATAAAAATAAATAACGTCCAAAGATGATTATCGACGTAAAAGAAAGGAACATTATATATGACATGCCAACTATCTAGTTTGAGTAATGCCTTGAGCGGGGCATCGTTGAGTCCTTGGAAAAGGCTCTTTACTCACATTCTCTCACCATACCTGGCTGTTAACAGCATTGTCTCCGTTCCAAAAAAAAAAATTGTAATATTGCCCAACATATCAGATGTCTACATGTTAAGGTTGCTGTTGGCCAGGGATCCCTTGTAAAGCGCTTTGAGCATGTTTGTGCTCTACATTAATTTGCAAAAATTAAGGGTCTTACTTAATATGTATTTCTTTTTATGGGAGGCTTTCCGAAAGCTCCTACATCCCGAATATTCTTTTTTTTTATATAGTTCTAGTAGGGGGTTTGGGAGGGGGGGGGGGGGGGAACTTTTTTTTATAATATTCTAGTAGGGAATTTGGGAGGGGGGAGACTTTTTTTTTAAAAAAAGCTCCCCCCCCCCCCCTCCCAAACCCTCTACTAGAACATTATATTTTTTTAAAAATAAGAATACTGGGGATGTAGGAGCTTTCGGAAGGCCTCCCCATTTTATGTTATATATTGATCTCTTGGTTAATCTATATGTAAGTTATCTTTTTTTTTTTTTTTTGCCACATAGAAAATTACCTGTCAGAGTTCATGTTAGGCCCATATGCAAAGTAATACAGATATCCTGTAGGGGGTCTGGCGTTGAGCTTGAAACACAAGGGGGGTAATTCACATAATTTCTCCATGTTTTCGAGGGGATGACTGTCAGCTTTATTGCTTGCAGACGATGGTCTAAGTTTGCATCAATATGGAAGGAAAAGATAAGCACAAAAATTCAGGAATGCAACGGGTGAATCACTGACATTATCAGGAGGTCAGAAATGTCAGGTCAGAAATACCATGAGGTCAGCAAACTGATACATTTTCAACCTAACAACTTCTTCTTCTTCTTCTTTGTCAAGTACCAAGTCTGTGCCAGACATCGGTGATCATGGTACGCCATTCATCTCTCTGATCAGAAAACCTCAACAAAAAACTAATATTACTCTTCTCTTTAATTTGTCACCCAGCTGTTCAAACTATTAAAATACGTTTTCCTTAGTCTACCTTTACTCTTTGTATCTTCTATCTTTCCTGTGAGAGCAAGATGTTCAATACATTTATGTCGATTTAGGTGTCCTAATAATTGCATTTGTCTTTTTCTTATTGTACGAATTTAATAAACTTTTAGTTTCAGCTTGCTCTAATACTTCTTCATTAGTTTTCTTCTCTGTCCATGAGATTCTTAACATCCTTCTAAGAAACCACATTTCTGCTGCCTCCAGTTTAACCTGACAACAAAAATACTCTAAATTTCTAAAAGTATGATAAGAAATGGATGAAATTGGAGTAGCACCTTTTTTCATAAAGAGAAAAATCGGTTAAACACACGTCATTTGATGTTTAAAACTCTTAGAAAATGCCCACAACCCAAAAAGGACATCAGACTCCAAAATCGATGTTCTTCACCCCCGAATCCTTACCTTGGGGGTCACAATAGCTCAGTTGGTAGAGCACTCACTTCACACACAAAGGGACCAAGATGGATCCCGGGTGCAGTCAAGATTTAATCTGAACCCCCCCCCCCCCCCCCCCCCCCCATTGTTCATCCAGCAGTGAATGGTTACCCGGGTCTGTTAGATTTGGTGGAAAGTACTTTGCATTAGACTAGCGCCCAATCCAGAAGATAGAAAGCAATTTCTATTGTCCATTTCACGCTATAGAAACCAAAATGAACTCCGGCTCCATGAGCCCAATGGCTCTGAAGAACTACCCATCCTTACTTTAGACCTTAATTCACTCAGGGCCAGCCTCGCCTTGATATAAAATAAATAGGAATATTCATATATAGCACATTTTCAATGATTGATAATGCCTAATAGGCTTCATTATACTTTATCTATTTTACTATCTAGCCATGTAGAACTAAAGTCCTTTTTCATAGAGCAAAATTTGCCTTTTTAGCGCCAATTTTGTACTTACAATTCTTCCCATTTCAAGAACTGTCAATAGTCTGGTAATCACTGACACATACATAAATTGGGCATTGAATGCCTTATCGTAAAACATTATGATCCTTCCCCATCAGTATGATATATTGACCGGCCTCATTCCATTTTGGTTACAAATACATACACGCAAACACTCACCCATATCTACTCACAGACTTAGAGAGGCAAAAACACTGACAGACAGACAATCATACAGGCAGACAGACAGACAGACAGACAGACAGACAGACAGTCAGTCAGACAGACAGACACCTCCCGTCATCCTTCACCTTAAGTTTTTTTTTAAAAGGCCTCCATTAGAGTCTAGTGGAAACATTTCCTTACCTTTGCTTGATCAAATTTTTGGAAGAGGCAACTATTTCAAGAGGTTTACTGAAAAAAAAAATTGAATAAGTGAATACTAAGCTGGTAGAAGCTATGGGCTGTAAAAAAAAAAACCAAAACAAACAATGTAAAGAAAAAAAGGAATATAACTGCTTTTAAAAAAAGAACAAAATATCAAACACGCAGTGCTTCAGTCTCAAAAATCTTAAGCCAATAATAATTTTTTTTTTTTTAATTCCCTTTATTCGTCCCATAGGGGAACTTTGTCTTTAGGGTCTATTCCAAGGGAAGACTGGAATAACCCAGGCGTCAGCTGCACTGCAGCACCACAAATTGAGCTAGGGCGAGATGACTTGCTCAAGGCCACACAGCACAGTGGTGGGTGATCGTACTCTGTACCTTTCAGGTATGAAGAAAGACCGTACCACTGAGCCACGCTGCCCCTCTAAAACTGTAAAAACAGTACTTAAAATCCAGATAGACATCAGTCTGCAATTACAAAGTAGAAATGTCATTTTCAAGTTTTCGACTATTATTTATTTAGTTTTAACTACATAAACGCCAGAAAGACAAAGCAGAGAGAAAAGTACAAGAAAAAAGCCATCCCCAAAATAATCAGCCCGTTTCGACTGGCAACCAAACCTCAAACCTCCTGAATTCTGGACACACTCTACAGAGTTACTAAATGCAGAGACGCCAACTTTAAATTTCGCTCACAGGAGTTTCAGCCACCACTCGTAGGAATTTCAATGCCGAAAGAGGAATTTCCGCGCACAAAAAAACAACGATATGTGGCATTGGTGCTTACATATTGTATAGTTCTAAATAGATAACTGATTAGAATTACAGTGTATATTATGATACATAAACACATTGCAATTTACAATCCCAAAGTTTCCTTATTTCAAATGAAGTAAAGCGCCAAAACCTAATGGTAGAGATTGTAGTACTGGTGGTAGTGAGGATGATGTGGTGTTGATGGTTGTAGTAATAGTGATGAAGATGTGATAGTGGTTGATGTTGTAGTTGTAGTGGTAATGATGATGATATGGTGGTGGTGGTGGTGGTTGAGTAGTAGTGGTAGTGATGATGATATGGTGGTGGTGCTGGTTGAAGTAGTAGTTGTAGTGATGATATGGTGGTGGTATAGTGGTTATAGTAGTTGTGGTCGTGATGATAATGATGTGGTGGTGGTTGTAGTAGTGGTGGTAGTGATGTTGATGTGGTGGTGGTGGTGGTGGAGGTTGTAGTACAAATTATGGTAGTGATGATGATGTGCTAGTGGTGGTTGTAGTAGTAATGGTAATGATGATGTGGTGGTGGTTGTAGTAGTAGTCGTGGTAGTGATGATAATGTGGTGGTGGTGGTTGTAGTAGTACTGGTCGTGATGATGATGTGGTGCTGGTGGTTGTAGTAGTAGTGGTAGTGATGATGATGATGTGGTGGTGGTGGTTGTAGTAGTAGTAGTGGTGGTAGTGATGAAGATGAGGTGATGGTGGTAGTTGTAGTAGTATTGATAGTGATGATGATGTGGTGGTGATGGTGGTTGTAGTAGTGGTGGTAGTGATGAAGATGAGGTGATGGTGGTAGTTGTAGTAGTATTGATAGTGATGATGATGTGGTGGTGATGGTGGTTGTAGTAGTGGTGGTAGTGATGATGATGTGGTGTAGGTTGTAGTAGTGGTGGTAGTGATGATGATGTGGTGGTGGTTGTAGTAGTATTAGTGGTAGTGATGATGTTGTGGTGGTGGTTGTAGTAGTATTAGTGGTAGTGATGATGTGGTGGTGGTGGTTGTAGTAGTAGTGGTAATAATGATGATGTGGTGGTGGTGGTTGTAGTAGTAGTGGTAGTGATGATGTGGTGGTGGTGGTTGTAGTAGTAGTGGTAGTGATGATGTGGTAGTGGTGGTTGTAGTAGTAGTGGTAGTGATGATGTGGTGGTGGTGGTGGTGGTTGTAGTAGTAGCGGTAATGATGATGTGGTTGTGGTGGTTGTAGTAGTAGTGGTAGTGATGATGTGGTGGTGGTGGTTGTAGTAGTAGTGGTAATGATGATGTGGTGGTGGTGGCATGGTGGTTGTAGTAGTAGTGGTAGTGATGATGTGGTTGTGGTGGTTGTAGTAGTAGTGGTAATGATAATGTGGTGGTGGTGGTGGTGGTTGTAGTAGTAGTGGTAGTGATGATGTGGTTGTGGTGGTTGTAGTAGTATTAGTGGTAGTGATGATGTGGTTGTGGTGGTTGTAGTAGTAGTGGTAGTAATGATGTGGTGGTGGTGGTTGTAGTAGTAGTGGTAATGATGATGTGGTGGTGGTGGTTGTAGTAGTGGTGGTAATGACGATGTAGTGGTGGTGGTTGTAGTAGTTGTGACGATGATGTGGTGGTGGTTGTAGTAGTAGAGGTCGTGAAGATGATGTGGTAGTGGTGGTTGTAGTAGTAGTGGTAGTGATGATGTGAAGCTGGTGGTTGTAGTAGTAGTGGTAGTGATGATGATGTGGTGGTGGTTGCAGTAGTAGTGGTGGTGATGATGGTTGTAATAATAGTGGTAATGATGATGATGTGGTGGTTGGAAGGGGGGGGGGGGGGGTATCCTTGGAACAAATTGACCTCACCGGAATTTGACGGAAGTTGCCCGGAGCCCGGAATTTTTTGCTCCAGACCGGAGTTTTTTCCGGTGAAACCGGAGTTTTGGCATCACTGCTAAATGTGACCCATTTCTCTCCTGAAAACTACCAATTTTTAACATTTTAAGTAGGAAGATGTGTTCTTGGTATCTTTGCAAACCCAAAAAGATTTGATATCAAGCTAGAGTGAAATTAAACCTCCCTTGTAAAAGGTTAATCAGTATATCTTTTTTAAAAATCATCTTTAGTGAAACTTTGTGGACTTGTGGTAGACATTCCCCTTCCAACAGGGAAGTGCCTGGTTCACGTCCTAATGTGGGTAGCTCAAAGTTGAATCCCCAGAAAAGGTTCTTTGCTTTCATTCTTTAACTGCATTCAGGTAAAAATGTAGACCCTGCACATATCAGCATTGTCTTTGACGGGAAAAAAAAATTGTTAAAGCACCTCACAGGTGCAATGCAAGTGTTACTGTTGGCTTTAGAACCCATGTAAATAAACTTTGAAGACAATTAATGGATATTGTGGTATATAACAACTAAACTTCTTTTCTTTTTTTTTTTTTACCTGTGATTGTTATTTTGCTTTTCCATCCCAGCATCAGATGAAACTCCAGAATCCGGCCTGGACAGTGACTGTGGTTGGTTGTCTTCAAATACACGACTGTTATCCGATTGGATGGTATGTTTTAGGTCAGCTCTACCCATTTCCTCTGAGGGGCCATCACTCTCAACACCGCTGTCCGTTGTGACCGCACTTGCAGGTCTGACACCACTCACTTGACAATCCTCTGACTTCCCATCAATAACCTTTGAACTTCTTATATTCTCATTTTTACTTTCAGTATCACTAATCTCATTCACATCATTATCTTTGGTTGGCAATAATGATGTATCTTCAGCTTTTCCTGAAATTTCAGTAATTTCTTTAGACTTTTCATCCTCATTTGTAAAAGTCTTTTCATTTTCATCTTCGTCTTCATCACCTTCATTATCACTATCTTCCATGCAGTGCGATCTGTAAGCAAGCAGGAGTTCGTAGTAATTATTTGTCCTTTCTTCAGCCTCCTTCGTTGTTATCCCTTCTGATTCTTTACTGCTAAAACTGGAACTTGAATTGGTAGCGGGTGTGTTAGAATCAAGATTAGATTTATTTTCACAGTTTTTGTCAATGGAGTCAGAATTGCTGCAACTTCTAATTAAGTCTTTGGGAGCAGGAGTTGGGGTTGCTCTGTTTTCCACGATATTACAGGAATTGGCATCAATACACAAATCACCATCTTGCCTTTTTCCTTTGCTACTATATTTAGAACTCCTCTGTTCATTGTCATCTCCCTTTCTGTCCTTGAGTAATTTTCTAGCAGCAACAGGGGTTGTAGCCCTTGACGACAATGCCCTATGACTCTTGGGTTTTGCCGTACCCTCGCATGAAAACCCAAGCCCAAAGTCGTCCATGCTTGGAATCACAATATGAACTGTCGAGGTATTGGAATTCGAATTTTCTACACAGCCGTCCATTTTATAAACCGGCTTACGGTATTCGCTATTCAGATTCTCATCATTGTCATTATCGTTGTCACTTTGAGATCCTTTTCTCCCTGAGTTACATCCCTTAGACTTACCATGTCTCTTTTGGCCATGGTCAATACGAGAAGAAATGGATGAAGATATTTTCTTATTATCTTTATTGTCATTTCTCGACAAATTACTGCTTTTCTCTTTAGGTTTGACTTCTACATACCTGTTTGTACTTTTGTACAAATTGCAACTAAACTCTGCACCCACCCAGCCATTTTTGGACCATTCTGGGTCTTTGTAATGCAAAAACTCAGGAACAGGAGATGATAACTCTGATTTTGTTTGATTTCCAGATTTCTCACTTATATTTCCATTGGTATTTGCATCAATGGTTTGTGTGTCATTGTCATAAACAGAACTGTCTGTGACAAAAATGGTATTGTTGTTTTCCAGTCTGTAACCTGATTCTCTGATCTCAGCCATCTCTTCTTCGGATATGAATAAATCACCATCATATTTGTAATCTGATAAACCGTGTACATCTCCAGATATCACTAAATCTTTTCGAGCAGTTATATATGAATCTTCATTGTCGTGTGTATCATTGCTGATAGAAGAATGTACTAATTCGGTGCTTGTGGAAGTGGAGGATTTCATCAAATCTCTACTGCATAATTTTGATCTCTCTGCTTCAAATTCAGCGGCCACAGCATCAAACTGATTTTGAAGTGTATCAAACTTGGACATAAACTCATCACCAGAATAATCCTCATCATAATCATCCTGACTCTTTTCCGCATCAGAATTGTCATCAGGTAGCTCTGCCCACATCTGGTCATAGTCAATGTCATCTGCCATTTCATTGTCATGTTTACCTCCCTTACTGTGAGTGTAACCAGTCACTGATCCACGTAAAATAGAGGATGTGTGGGAAGTACTCTTAGCAGAGGTAGCAATTGACTTTCTGCTAGATTTATCATCTTCATATTCATCCTCATCAGCAAACGTCACTTTTGAAGCTGATTTTAGTCTTGATAATGATGATCTCAGCTCCATTGGACTGTTTTCAATCTGTGATAAACTGCTAATTGACATTTCACACTCTTTATTCACTGGATGTTTTTTCAAAGATTCTTTAGTCGATTGTTTTGGAGTAGACAATGAAACAGAATTTGAATTTTGAGATTTTTTGTCTGCAGCAGAAGCAGAAGAAACTCTAGATTTGTGAGTAACGGAATTTCCTGTTTTGGCACCTGCGTAAAGCCCATACTTGCCTTGAATTTGTGTAATATCTGAAGACGAAGAAGAACTAAAAGCACTAGCTGGTCGCAATTCTTTCCTTTGTTTGTTTGTCATCTTTCTGTCTTGAATTTCGACATCACTGTAGACAGACCCACTGTACGGCCGAACATTTCCTCTTTTTGACTTGGCAACGATGGTTTTATAAGCTTTCATTCGTTTGACACTGCTAGAAGTTGGTCGTATCATTTGAGCAGGGATGACTATGGAGTTATCTATACCAATTTCACATGAGTGTTGAGATTCTTTGATGAATTGAGATTCTGTTTCAGATTTATCGCTATCTTTCACTACAGTGTCACTGATTCCTGAATCATTGGATTCTTGTTTGCTAAATGAAGATTTGGACGACTTTGGCATTATCTTCTTACACACATCCTCTCCATTGTTACTAATGCTGCTAATACTTAATGAATTTTCAGATGGTTTAACTGCGTTAACATTTGATTTGATTGATGATGTATTTTCTCTTGACGAATCGATTTGATTATGTTTTGCGTCTTTTCTTGGTGTTTTACTCTTTTTACTCCCCAATGGTGCAAACCCAGACTTTGAATTTTTGACAGAATTATCACTTGTCAAATTACCGTGAAAGTTGACATAAAAGACTGTTGCAGGAAGGCAAGAGGAACTTGGTCTACTGAAATTTTCAATATTTTGTTTTTCGGACGATCTACAATTATCATTTTTATTAATACTTTCGAGATTTTTAGAATTCAAACCAGGTTTTGTAATTTTACTATTTTTCATTGTATTCTGATTTCCATTATTTCCCTCACCAGTTGTTTTTCCTTCCCCCTTTTGTAGTTGCTGCTGACCTGTCTGTCCACTGCTTGTATTGTAATCTTGAGTCAAAAATACTCTCCCCTTTCCACCACCACCAACACCATCATCATCGCCTTTATCATCTCTATCATCAAATCCACTATCTAATGACCGAGGCCTACACGATGATTTCCCATTCTGTTTGCCGTTCTTCATTCCTCCTCCTCCTTGTTTCTTCATTTTCTCCTCCTCCCTTCTAAATAAGCCATTTTCCATTGTTTCCTTCCTCCCATTATTCTCATCTGCAAACCTTACAGCTTTTCTCCCCCCCTCAACAGCCGTTCTCGGCCTTGCATTCATTTTATTTTTTGACTCCATTAAAGTGGCATTATTTTCCTGATGGTAAACTGCACTGTGCGGTCTTTTACTTAAACCAGCAAGGGGGACAACTCCAGAATGTTGATTTTGATCCATAACACTACTTGTTATTGTATTAGTCTCCCCTATGGTGTCAGATGTTCCCAAACCACCGTTACTGATATCGTCTCCATCAGCCTCGTTATTAGTCCTTGACATAGTTTGTTCAAATCCCTCTGGAAGAGCAGATGATGACGTATTTACAACAGGAGCAAATTGACCTTGACCTTGGTTCTCCTTGCCAACTGTGATTGGGGTCATGGTGGGTCCATCAAGATGAGATAAGTCTAAGAGGGTGATAAAAAACAAATAGTTGCACTCAATTGTTGACATAATATGAAAGTAATGAAGTTGTTCTTTAACTCTCTCATTCCGGACCATTGTCAAGATTTTTCCTGAAATGTCTTAATTTACTCAACAACAAAATTTTATTTTGTACACTTAATCTCAGCAACAATAAGTAAGTTATAAACATAATTTTGTACAACAATAACAAGTTTTACATAACAGCATTAAGATCTCATAAATATAACAAAGATAATATTTTTTTTTTATGATGATGTAGAAAACAAACCTGAACAAAGAAGGAAAAAAGCTCATTGTATCGTTAAAAAATGTGA
The DNA here is from genome assembly GCF_034508935.2 of Berghia stephanieae. NCBI lineage: Eukaryota > Metazoa > Mollusca > Gastropoda > Nudibranchia > Aeolidiidae > Berghia > Berghia stephanieae. The sequence goes on along the minus strand of NC_088368.1, from coordinate 27,753,838 downwards.
CGATTGTTCTACAGCTGGTAAGAAGAGGCTTAAATTAAAAGTTCTATCGAACAAAAGATTTATAATATATTTCAAAGAAATGAAAATATTTTCGCATGCACAATTGAAGACCATAAATTTCTCTTTAACTTAAGATATTTATGGTGCAAAAGTTGTGTGGATGCAATAAAATTGCTTCCCTTTCATGTACAATGTATTATTACGCCAAAATGCAGCGTTTATTAAAGAAAATATTGCTCAAAATGCATATTGTATTTCATATCTATTCCTAGCACCTAAATCTATCCTGGTTCCTATAACCTCAAATATATAGAAACAATCGTGTAAGCCAGTATGGTGTCCTGTTTTGGAACAAAGTCAAGTTTCATTGAGAATTGTAAATAACAATAGGAAATTGAATGGACGTGTCAACAAAGACAGATAACGTGGATGTTTTGGGTTTTGTCCTTTACCAATCAAACACGATGAATGAAACACTAAAGAAGAATGAAGGATGTGAAAATGGCCAGTCTATAGATAGAACGAAGTTGACGTAACTTTGGTCTTTGTTATTGTTTTTTACCATCCATGTTTATGAGTAACTCTCACTAAACTGTATTAACCAGACTATAAATGTTTAAGGTTACACATAATTTTGTGTGTTGGTCCGTTAAACTTCCGGATGGCAATGTTGTGAGTTTCTTAGCAAAGCGCATACTATCTATTGTTATTTATTTCTTTGAGCTTCAAGCGGCAACATTTTCATTATTAAGAATTGGACTAAATCACGATGTGAAGAACGAATGACGAATGCCTGCCCCATGTTTTTCAAACTGCCTTTTTCTCCCCTTTGGTCAACTGATAATGCCCAATTGAAATTAAATCAAACCCTGTCCGTAAAGAGTTAACTGATTTGATTTATTGTTTTTATGGGTCTTACGGCACTTGAAACACATTAAGGTCATATCAGCGCCAGTAAAAAGGAAGAAAATGGGATAGTAAAAAGTTCTAGAATTACAATTAAAGCACCCAAGAAAAGGTAAGACAAAGGGGAATTGGTTCAAATAAGAAACAGGAGTAGATTTCAAGAGCACACTATCAAAGTACTTAGTTTGAGATCACTAAAAGTCTCATCCAGACACAAGCACAGGTCCCCACTAAGAGGAAGACACTCAAATGTTTTACAAATCGTATATAATATAAAGAAAACATAATACAATGCATAACAGAGAGATGATTTACAAGGAAAAAAATATCATCTCCCAAAACTAACTATACATTTGACTGTTTCCCTCTCAGCTAGAGTATCCAGCCGGGGCCAGGACAAAACCAAGTAATCTCATTCCAAGACAAAGACAGAGAGTGAGTTGGAAGACAGATAAAAGGGGATAGAAGACACAGTAAGTGCCTCCCTGCCCACTATGGGGATTTGAAAGACCGCTAGATTGCATTACCTTCATCACAATGAGCTGGAGCAGATCTGGAGTTGGGTAAGGAATACGGTGTGGGCACTTCCATACCTTGGGATATTCTGATTGGGAGTGAGAGATTAGGAGTGAGTGAATTTACAGTGATGATGACGTTGATGATGATGATGATGATGACTTTGATGATGATGATGATTGATGATGGTCTTGATGATGAGAATGGTAATGACGATAATGATGATGAAATAATCATAATCATGACGATGATGATCATCATCATCAGCATCATGGAAAAAATAATCACAAGTATTGAAATTGTAAGCTTCAATTTATTAAACGAAGACAGATAATGTGGACGTTTTGGGTTTCTCCTTTATCAACAAAACACGATGAATGAAACATTCATGTTTTATTGATAAAGGGGAAACCTGTAACGTCCACAGTATATGTCTTTGTCTAATAAATTGAAGCTTACATTTCAATACTTATCATTATTTTTTCCTTCGAGCTTCAAGCAGCAACATTTTCATCATCCTGTTATTGGTGGAAGTAAAGGTATAAAATATGAAAAAGTTAGAAACAAATAGATAAAATTCATTTTTTTATAAAAAGTGACATGGCAATGTGATGTATAGTTTGTAACAAAAAATATTGATCAAAATACTTTATATTACTTAAAAGTAGTCACCAGGGGTGAGAACATAAACAGTTGAATGAGGGAGGAAGGGTTATTCTTAAAAATGAATAGAACATTTATGTCCAAACTCAAGAAATGGAACAAAAATCATTACTTACAACTTCGGGGCAAATGATTGGTCGTCTGACAATCAAAAGTTATCCAATTCCTCCTGAGGTCGATTGGCCCGTCTGATTTAGTGTATGTCAAATCAAACGAGCAAGAGGGGGAGAGGAGATAGCTAAGTGGATAAGGCATTGCACTAACACTAAGAGGGAATGAGATCGATCCCGGGTGAAGTCAAGGTTTCTATCTGACCCCCCCCCCCCCCTCCCCTGCACACCCAGCAGCTGGGTCTGTAAGATCTGGCAGAAAGTACTTTGCGGTAGATTTAGCATCCTATCCAAAGAGTGGCAAGCAAATGCTATTGACTGTTTCATATTGTAGATATCGGGATAAATTCCGGCTCCATGGGCCTCATGGCTTTGACTGAAGGACTAATTTTATTTTTAGATTTTTTGTAGTGTTGATGACTACGTGACTCTGTGTCGCTTTTCATTGACAAAAATCAGAAAGGTTTTGTGTGATCAATGACCCAATGGGCAACTGAAAACCTACCCAGTCTCAGCAATTTGACCTCCCAACTGCTCAGCCCAATCAGGGTCATCGAAGGCAGTCTCCACCAGGTCAAATGTGGGAAAGTCCACACCTGGTTCGGGGGTGGAGGCTTGTGATGTCTGATGTACCGACTCAGAGGTTGAAGCTCCATCCCTGACATCAAAGCTTTTCGCTGGGAGCTGACGGTTGCCAGCCATAATGGATTTCCACCTTTGGAATGTGCGACTCTCTGACTGGCTATATTGCCTCGTCTCTGTGGAAGTGAGGGATTATGGTATGGGATGTTGAGTTAAACAACGAAAAGTAATTGGGTGGATAAATTGAATATAACTTGTCATATCATATAATATGATGTGGTTAACTTCTTTATCAGTATAATGATCATGATGATATTATCATTATTATTATTATTATATCAGTATCATTATCACCATTATCGATATATTAAAATATCTTTCGATGCACCATAAATAATTTCCCCATCAATATAGTTACATATTCATAATCATCATCATCATTATTTAAAAATTTTCTTTTTCTTCTTTGTAATCAAATGAATGAGACCAACCTGAGACAATTCCTCGACACTGGTGAATGGTGGGTGTTGTCATTTTGACAGGCTCTAGAGGCTTCAATCTGAAAATTTTAATGAAATATACTAGAAAAAAATTGCATTCTATATGTACATATTTCACGCATCATTTATTAAGTAAGCACTTATTCATAGCATTGATTAAAAATTGTAAACAAACTATCTCAATATTTTGTCATTTGAAAAAAAAATATTTTATTCTCAGTTTTCATGCCTGCAGGATGCCTGAGGACTGAATCATTGTCATAATAATAGAGGTGAAAATTGTGTGCCTGTGTGTGTGTGTGTGTGTGCGTGCAGTGGAAGAAAAAGAGATAGATAGATAGATAGAGAGAGAGAGAGAGAAAGAGAGAGAGAGAGAGAGAGAGAGAGAGAGAGAGAGAGAGAGAGAGAGAGAGAGAGAGAGAGAGAGAGAGAGAGAGAGAGAGAGCGACAATGAGATGACAAAATGATATCAAAATGATTTACTCTCTGAGGACTGAATCCCGAGAACAGCATAACGCTGGACTCCACATGGAAAATGAAACCAGTGTTAGACCTAAATAAACCTGGAGAACTAAAAGCCCAGAGCCTCAAAATGCAGACTTCAACTCGTGTCGTGCATGGGAAGACCAAGAACACTGGCAATCACTTGCCTCAAGGACCCGATGGCACAGAAAGGATTGGGCGAGTTTCTACTGAATAAGCATTATTTTTATTTTAAATGTCTGAGGTATTAATAAGACCTAACAATTGCCTGCTACCCTTTGAATATGATGCTGGTCTATCAAAAAATACTTTCTGACAAATTTAGCAGATCAATGTACCCAATTAAGAGCATTTATAGGCATTAACCAATCAGAATATTCCCTGTCATTTAGCTCATTCCGTTCCCTTCACTGTTGATTTCCTGTCAACGATAAGGTCTAATAAAACATTCCTTGATTCTCACTGTGCCATTTTCAATAGAAAATAAAACCAGTTCAATCAGATTTTCAAAAAACTGAAATGATGCATATTTTGAACTTGTAACAACAGCGATGATCAAAATCTTGACAATTTTTTTCAGATTAATCTAACCTGACTTGAGAATTGATTATGGCCATTTTGTTTCTGAATTCAGTGATCAACAAACCGAGCTACCATGTCGGCACCCCATTTTAAAACTTCAGAGAATAAATCAAAAATTCCCTTTGTGATCAAATAGTACCCTTTGTAGATGTGGTGGGAAGTAATTGTAATATATCTGTTGGTGTTTTTCTATTAAAATCAATGCGCACAAGTTAATCAGGGAAAATTTTTAAAAAGAAAACAAATTATTTGATTAAAGTCTAAAACAGTCTGAATAGGATATTGTTGATGATGATTATGATGGTTAAAATCATTTATCATATGAGAAATGCAAACTAAAAATAAAAGGGTAATAAAATCTCACCTTGCTTTTAGTAATCTCCCTTGTATATAGGCGGTGTGTGTAGGTTTCTGAGCGTGTAAGAGTTTGTTTAGGGTGTGTGTTGCTATCGCTGTGCGGTCTTTCATAGCACCTGATGGATTGCTGGATGGCTGGAAAAAAATTAAAGAAATAAAATCAAATAAATTTTATTTGAAGTAGAAAATTGAAGAAGACCCAAACATACAGCAGGACTTGTTTTCCACCATTGTGACTTATTGTTTACAATGAATCGTCTGAGTTGTGAGTTTGGTTATACTCGGATTACTCATCAAACCCTTTAAAATGTTTCTACGAGAGACACCCCAATGAAACAGTAGCACACCACTTGCTTGAATGACAACCTCTTGAAGATCTGAGATGCTCATTCCTCCCACCAAATCCAAGCATCAGTAACACACTGTGAATAGTCACCTGGAACAACTACAAAAGACGTCTAACTTCTACGTCATGACACAAGACCGAATGGCTAGAGCTCAGGTGGTCACTGGTTCGGATAAGTAAGTAAGTAAGTTCTGTGAGAGTTGTCCTTTTTATAGTGTTGACAGTGTTGGACACAACTAGGGGACACAATCAGTGTAAAACGCAAATTGACAATAATCCCCATCATTTACTATATCATTGAGCTATATAGCAGTGGAAAGACGTTGAAATGCAAAAACCATTATTCAGGAAGATTAGCTTTGACTTTTTTAAATTGTGAAACCAAATCATGTTACAATCATTAAAGAAGCATCTAAGCTAATTAAATAAGCCAAGCCTTAATCTAAAATAAATGAAAAGTAAAAATTAAAAAAAAAAAAGACATTATTACTATCTATTAAAAAAACAAAAACAAAAAAAAACCCAAAAAACTTGAGATTTTATATAGCGCAATATCCATTAACTGTTTTCAAAGCATTTTACAAAGGGTCCCTGACCAACAGCAACACGTAACAAGTAGAATGAGACATGACGCCTGTTAGGTGACATTACAATTTTTCTCGGACAGAGACAACGCTGTTAACAACTGGGTACTTATTTTACACCTGAGCACGATGAGAGAATGTGAGTAAAAATTCTTTTCCGAGGACTCAACTATGCTCAGAGCGAGGCTCAAACCCAGGATCTTCCAATCTGAAAGCGAGTGTCATACCACAAGACCACATAGCCGCACAAAAGTAGAAGTACAAAATAATTTTACGGCCATTCTTTCTTTTACAGTGGCATGCTCTTATCTAAGAAATATTGATAATTATTATATATACGGTACAGTACATCTTGTGATCAGGGGATCCAATAATCTCTACTTACAACATTCATTTCAGGTTTCTTGACACTGTGTTTGAAAGGCATTTTGATGTTGTGGTTTGGCTCAGACTGTCTCTTGCTGGGAGGAATCATAGAATTGGAGGAAAATAGCTTGGACCTTTGATTCCTAGCACTATTTTTTTTCATTGTAAAAAAAACAAAAAAAAAACAAACAAAACATAATCATCATTCAATAAAGAGATATTGGAAATGAGTGAAACATTTATTACCACTTTTATTAAAATAATCATACAACCAGGTGTTGCACTGTATAAGTATTAGATTACATAATCTAAAGATGTTCAAACCATTAAAATTATACACTCTTGTTTCTCATAGAATTTGTATTTCATTCAAAATTGATAAAAATTATCCATGTTGTCAAAAGTATTTTATGGTCATTATTTTTTCCACATTGGCATGATCTAATATACGCAATATTGATAAGTTAATTATTATATATACAGTACAGTACATATTGAGTTCTGGAGATCCCAATGGCTCAGTTGGTAGAGCACTTGCTTCACATACAAAGGGACCAAGATTGATCCAAGGTGAAGTCGATATTCTTTATGACCCTCCTTGTGAATGGGTAGTGGGGCATGTTATATCTGGCAGAAAGTACTTTGCGATAGATTGTCATCCTATCCAAATAATAGCAGGCAAGTGCTATTGTCCATTTCACGCTATAGAGACCGGGATAAACTCCAGCACCATGGGCCTGATGGCCATGAAGAACTACATATTGCATTCCACTACACTAGTAGAGCACCTACAGGGTGCAATGCTACAGACACAATTGTTATGGTAAGCAGTTTAGGCCGTCAACTAATTTTGTCCAATGTCTTTTGTGTGTGGCCAAACATTCAATTCAGTGAGATATTATTATCATTCTTGACCTGATAGTAACATAAATGTGGCTATGTGGTCTAGTGGTATGACACTCGCTTTTGGATCAGAAGATCCTGAGTTCGAGCATCGCTCGGCGCATAGTTGAGTCCTTGGAGAAGGCTCTTTTACACACATTCTATCACTGTACTCAGGTGTAAAACGAGTACCTGACTGATAACAGCATTGTCTCCATCCAAAAAAATTGTAACATCACCTAACAGGCGTCATGTCTCATCCTAAATGTTAATTGTTGCTGTTGGCCAGGAACCCCTTGTAAAGCGCTTTGAGCACATTTAGTATATATTGCACTATAAAATAACTCAATTTAAAAAAAACAAACAAATATGTATTAACAACAACAATTTCAACTGACCTGGGTGTCATTTCCATAGAACTCCTCACAGAGTTTGAAGTCAGGCCGATGCTTGAAACTGACAACATGGATGAGTGACGACTTCCTTTATATGATGACCTAGATAATTTACCTGCAGCAAACAGAAATGATGATTTCAAACAAATTATTTAAACACTAGTTTAACCATAAAATATATTTGCGACTTAATAGTTTTGTAATATCGCAGAACAGGCGTCATCTCTCGTCCTATATGTTAAGTGTTACTATTGGTTAGGGACCCTTTGTAAAAATGCTTTGAGCATGTTTAGTGGATATTGCACTCTATAAATGCTTGAATTTAACACAGTTCTTGCTGGATTCTAGCACGTTCTCAGGAGAAACCAAAAAGCATATTAGAATATGAACGTGCTGAAACCCAATGCTCAAGGGTAATAACCGATACATTTGGTCAATCAGCTCCAGCGTGTCTTATTGTAGAGCGTGTAGGAATTCAGTGTGCTAGTCCAGCGCATACTGTATACCCGACTGGTTTTATGTCCAGGTAAATGGGATTCAATAGTCGTAGCGTCACTTCCTTCCTTATGACGCATGGTAACTTAGTAACACTGGCTCTAAACTGTCGGAACAATGGCGGACGCCCATATGAAATATTTCTCCGGCGAGCATAAAGGGTATCCAGAGGAAAAAAAACACATACATTTGATCATGTTGTGACTTTTACACATTCTGATCACAAGGCATATGAAAACTTCTAGCCAGCATGAAAAATAAAAATTAATGATTTTCTTTGTTTAGAACCAAGATGGCCGCCGTTGCCGGGGGCGTGACATCAGACTATTGAATCGTATTGGCTGATGAAAAATGAACTCAAGAGTCTAGATTATGAGTTAAACAAAACAACTAAGCTTTTGAAGAGGTGTATGTGTGGGGTATCAGAAGCAGCTGTGCATGCCCCCAACACAGGCACACACACACACACACACACACACACACACACACACACACACACACACACACACACACACACACAGACTATGATTAATTTAGTACAGATTAGAAAAAATATAACACCTTGGATGATCTCAGGAGAAAATGCATTGTGTTCCTGGGCCATGCCAATGGAGAGAAATGGAGAACCCTGTGGATAAAATAAACAAATATAATCTTTTTTATAACTGAGAGTAGTAAAGAACCTGAATTTTTCAATGATAAAAAAGATTATATCTAATAAGGCTAAAGAATAGAGGTGAGTTGTTTGAGATGGTACCAAACAAAAAAGCAAATTTTATTTCCTGAACCACAAAATAATTATCATATCTTAACTCTTTCAGCACCATTATCCGCACTGTGCGGCCAGAGCAGAATCTGTTCTACTGGCCAATGGCTGAAAAGGACGACTGGTCTTGAAAAGTAAAAATAATAATGTAATCCGATTCTACTTTCAACAAAAATATTATAAATTGAACCAATGGTATCATTACTTTCCTCATTCAATTGGCCCTAGGGGTGGGGGGTATTTTAATTGAGATTTTGCGCCAAATTCGAATGTCGCTTTGTCTTAGCTTGTCATTCTCATGCTGCCTCAATCAGGTGTCAGCCATTTTGTAACGGAAATGCGAATATAGCATCAGCGCGTTGAAAGAGTTAATATTTTTAAAAAAATCTAAACTATAATGTTGTCATTCATCATTACTTCATGGTCTTTAAGTTGACGTGCTCTGCTTCCTGCATTGGATCTAGGAAGTGGCGTTCCTGCACTCTTGATCTTTTGTCGCCGTGAACTATTGGCCGACCTGATTGTGGATGAACGTCCACTAGCAATTGACACCACACTTCCTGTTAGGACAGATAATGTAAATACAAATGATTTGAAAAATTCCAGTAGTAATGGTACAAATTTATTCTGAAAAATGATAATCTCTTTCATTTACCAATTATTTATCTTCTGCAAGGAACATGTAATATTGTTCCTTGTTCTAATCATAGATCTTTTGCACATTAATTGTTTATAAGCTTTGAGCACTTGAAATCATAAGTCGAATTTCAAATGGAAAATACTTCAAATTGCCCTTTGTTGAGAAAAAACGGGAAAATTTGATCTATATTGAGGTATAAGAAATTATTCAATTTTGGCTGTAACTAAAAATTTTCGTAAGTTATTTGCAGTTAACATCATAATTTCTGTCCAATGCTGCACATTTGAGTATTTCAATTTTGTTCAATCTCATTTTTCTTAATATTGGTATAAAAGTCTGATCCCTCTGTTGTAACAGCCTCTTTTATTAAAAACTTTACAAGGACACAAGTCAGTTTTAACTTATCACATCTACTGCAATAAAAAAAAAAAAAAGCCAAGATAGAGCCCTGAAGAGTGAGGCAGGCATTACAAATGCTAGTGGCAAGAATGTCTGCTTACAAAATTAGTATTGTTTTGTTTTTTGTTTTGTTTTTTTAAAATGCAAGCAGGATAAAATTAATAGACTTTGTGAACAAATGATCAAATTGTAGATATGTGCCAGATACATTTTATATCATATTGTGCGGCTATGTGGTATGACACTCACTTTCGGATCGGAAGGTCCTGGGTTCAAGCCTTGCTCGACGCATAGTTGACTCCTTGGAAAAGACTCTTTACTCACATTCTCTCACTGTACTCAGGTGTAAAATGAGTTGCTGGCCATAAACAAAATTTTCTGTCTGAAAAAATTATAATATTGTCTAACAGGCGTCATTTCCCATCCTACCTGTTAAGTGTTGCTGTTGGCCAGGGACCCCTTGTAAAGCGCTCTGAGCATGTTTAGTGGATATTGCGCGATATAAAATCTCAATTTATTTATTATTTATCTCTATAATCTTTTTAAAAATCTCCTTACCGGCCACACCACCAACATCTGACCGGATGTCCAAATCCCTGTCATCCAGCATGTAAGGATCCACATTGCTCATGTCATCAACATTCCCATCAATATGAATGTCTTTCATCCGTCTTGGGCTTTGACATTCCAACCTGATCTCCTGATCATTGCTGACTAATTGAGTTGGATCATTGAAAACGGTTGACTGACCATCTTTTTTAATATTTTCCTTATTTTGGTCACCGCCTGCAAGGCCTGTGAGATTTACTTGGCCCTCAGAAGCCATAGCTTTATCTAATTCTTTTGGTTGAAATCATTTCTGTGATCTGGACAAAAATATATAAATTAATTAATAATTTCTAAATACAATCCAGCACGATTTCCTCGAACTCCTCAGGTCAAGCAAAAACTTTCAAGGAAACCATAGTTCGAGGAAACCATACATTGGCATTGTATTTGATGGGGAGGAGGGGTGGGGGCAGTCTGGCTCAGTAGTGTGGTCTTTGCTTCATACCCAAAAGACATCCAGTTCAAATATCCACTGCGTTATGTGGCCTTCAGCAAGCCACATCTCCGTAGCTCAATTTTTGGAGCTGTGCATAGGTTGACACATGGGTTATTCTAGTCTTCCTTTAGAATCGACCCTAGGACAAATTTCTGCTTGAGGATGAACAGTCTCCAGTGGCTATTCAGACTCAAATTCCAATGCACATATGAAATCAAAAGGTTATTTGGACTCAGTCTGAATTGTCTTCCATGGCAGTATAGTTTATTTATTAAAAATATATTTCAAATATCGATAATTATATATGATTGATGCAAATCAAAATAACAATTATAGTAACTATCAACAGGTATTCTAAACCCGCTTTATCTGATAAGAAAAACAAAATCATTGATCAATTGAGAGTCCAGTTAGAAATTAAAAAGAAAAAGAGTTAAAGCTCTTCAAAAGGAACAAAGTCAGTTAAAGTAATTGTGGTCCGAAGGAAAAGCTTTGTTAACAACACGACGGGATGTCCAAACAAAATCAGGACAATATTTGTTTTAGAAACATATTCTGATTGTGTTAGACAGGCAACAATTCTTCTACAATCCGAAGCAGGGGTTATTAGCTGAGTCAGTCTGATATGAGCAAAACAGAATTTCTTCTGAACTCTTCTTCTGTGTCTTTATCAGTTCCGCACTCTGTCCACTGTCGCACTGTGTTTCACTGGGCACGCACATTAGAATTTGATTCTGAATAGCCACGGGATACTATTCAGACTCGAGTCCGAATTGACACTTCGTAGGGTCAAACCAGTATAAAATTTCAATTTAAGAAAACCCACTCGAGAGATTTTCACCAGATAACCCAAAACAACTGGTCCCAGACTCTTATCAGCGTCAATTGGGTCAGCCAGTTTAAAACAAAACACAGACCAAAAAATAAGCAAAATGAAAATAAATTATCATAATTTTTAAAAAATTTTTTTAAAGGGAACTCTGTCAAAATATTACATTGGAAACACTAAGTCGCAAACATGAGCTGAGAACAGGTTGATCTGGCGAGAACCTGGCTTTGCATCAGAGCCAGAGTAAAGAATCTCTCTGTCTCTACACCAAATTCACATTTAACGTTTATACTTTACCTACATTCTCATTATCACATTATTCATTAGTTTATATTTATAAGTTATCATAATCCATAACAATCAAGCCTTATGAATAAAACTGTCTAGATTTATTCCATGCGGTGCCGCACTGCCAAAAGTTATGGTCGTTATTTTATAATCCAAATTCAATTTCTATTGTTGCCGACTAACTTCTACATCTACTTTCCATTTTGAGTGTCACATTCATTTGTACTTGTGACTTGTGAAAAGAAGAAAAACTTACAATAACTCGCTCCTTTATATTTATATGTTTAAGCACTTACCCCGTTATCATATGGAATATTATTACAAAAATAACTGTAAATGATACATCATAGAATATCCCAGTGACTCAAGATACCACTTGAAATGGATCTTATATTATGGAGACGAAGATTTGTTTCACTTCATTACTTCCAAACATTGGATACTACGAATCCAGACGCCATATTGTTTACAGTGCGTAATTGGACAGCTACCAAAAACCTTCCGCCTTAAAGAAATAGTTTGTATCATAGTTCATTCAGAGACAGTTCGGTCATACTTTTTATTGAAATAAAAAGCTAATATATGTAGTTCAATAGTTTGGTTACAGAACAGACCATTATAATCCAAACAATATGACTTTATCAAATTATGATTTTTTTTTATTTATCCTTGTAAAATACCATTCATACACACACTCTCTCTCTCTCACACACACACACACACACACACACACACACACAACACGCAATCTCTCTCTATCTCTCTCTCTCTCTCTCTCTCTCTCTCTCTCTCTCTCTCTCTCTCTCTCTCTCTCTCTCTCTCTCTCTCTCTCTCTGACATTTATTTTCGTGATTCAGACAAACTGAAGATTGAGCATGGTGGCAGTCGAGATATTATTTTCGCGGCGTATTATTTTAGTCTCGGGTTACAGGATTGTATAACAAACAAGAATGTAGAAGTGAAAATGGCAAGGCTTCTAAATAACTTTTAAAAATATTTTAACCGGGTATTTATATCTATTGACGTTGGATTTCTTTAGCGTTTGACATCAAAAGGTTTCAGGGTCGAGTCCTGCATATTACATGTCCATGTCCTTGTAAAACATTCCAATTTTATAGTACTTCCCCCGCACTTCTCAAGATTCGGCGCGACGGTCATAATTTTTTTTAAAATTCTCACTGGACTTACATAACCATCGAGCACTGTTAGTGCATGCTGATTACAACTCATCCGAACGTCTGTGCTATGCAAAGGGAAGTAACAATGATTAACAACAATGAATAACTATACTATCATGATATGAAGTGAATAGAAAAGTGCCAGAAGACAATAGAGAATAAAAATTTTTCGCGGCGGTGGTGGGGTTCGAACCTGCGACCTTATTGGTACGACAACTCCGCCTGGCAGGTGAGAGCGTGGCTCTACCGTGTGAGCTATCCACGAACACAAAAATATTCGTTTCAAACCCAAAGTCATTACTAGATCCCTCTCTCACCCACTTCTTGAGACCGCCGATTCGTTCGTACACCACCATCGCGAATAATTTTGACCAGCAGTTAAGCTTAATAGCCAATATTCTCAACACAAACATATAACATAGAAACGATTGAGACATTGAGTATGCTCCGGTGTATGGGGTGAATTTTTAATTCAGAAAAGTGAGTGGAGCAGGCACTTATGTTGGTAACAACAAGATATGAAGTGAATAGAAAAGTGAGGAGCATACTCTCAATCGTTTCTATGTTATATGTTTGTGTTGAGAATATTGGCTATTAAGCTTAACTGCTGGTCAAAATTATTCGCGATGGTGGTGTACGAACGAATCGGCGGTCTCAAGAAGTGGGTGAGAGAGGGATCTAGTAATGACTTTGGGTTTGAAACGAATATTTTTGTGTTCGTGGATAGCTCACACGGTAGAGCCACGCTCTCACCTGCCAGGCGGAGTTGTCGTACCAATAAGGTCGCAGGTTCGAACCCCACCACCGCCGCGAAAAATTTTTATTCTCTATTGTCTTCTGGCACTTTTCTATTCACTTCATATCTTGTTGTTACCAACATAAGTGCCTGCTCCACTCACTTTTCTGAATTAAAAATTCACCCCATACACCGGAGCATACTCAATGTCTCAATCGTTTCTATGTTATATGTTTGTGTTGAGAATATTGGCTATTAAGCTTAACTGCTGGTCAAAATTATTCGCGATGGTGGTGTACGAACGAATCGGCGGTCTCAAGAAGTGGGTGAGAGAGGGATCTAGTAATGACTTTGGGTTTGAAACGAATATTTTTGTGTTCGTGGATAGCTCACACGGTAGAGCCACGCTCTCACCTGCCAGGCGGAGTTGTCGTACCAATAAGGTCGCAGGTTCGAACCCCACCACCGCCGCGAAAAATTTTTATTCTCTATTGTCTTCTGGCACTTTTCTATTCACTTCATATCTTGTTGTTACCAACATAAGTGCCTGCTCCACTCACTTTTCTGAATTAAAAATTCACCCCATACACCGGAGCATACTCAATGTCTCAATCGTTTCTATGTTATATGTTTGTGTTGAGAATATTGGCTATTAAGCTTAACTGCTGGTCAAAATTATTCGCGATGGTGGTGTACGAACGAATCGGCGGTCTCAAGAAGTGGGTGAGAGAGGGATCTAGTAATGACTTTGGGTTTGAAACGAATATTTTTGTGTTCGTGGATAGCTCACACGGTAGAGCCACGCTCTCACCTGCCAGGCGGAGTTGTCGTACCAATAAGGTCGCAGGTTCGAACCCCACCACCGCCGCGAAAAATTTTTATTCTCTATTGTCTTCTGGCACTTTTCTATTCACTTCATATCTTGTTGTTACCAACATAAGTGCCTGCTCCACTCACTTTTCTGAATTAAAAATTCACCCCATACACCGGAGCATACTCAATGTCTCAATCGTTTCTATGTTATATGTTTGTGTTGAGAATATTGGCTATTAAGCTTAACTGCTGGTCAAAATTATTCGCGATGGTGGTGTACGAACGAATCGGCGGTCTCAAGAAGTGGGTGAGAGAGGGATCTAGTAATGACTTTGGGTTTGAAACGAATATTTTTGTGTTCGTGGATAGCTCACACGGTAGAGCCACGCTCTCCCTGCCAGGCGGAGTTGTCGTACCAATAAGGTCGCAGGTTCGAACCCCACCACCGCCGCGAAAAATTTTTATTCTCTATTGTCTTCTGGCACTTTTCTATTCACTTCATATCTTGTTGTTACCAACATAAGTGCCTGCTCCACTCACTTTTCTGAATTAAAAATTCACCCCATACACCGGAGCATACTCAATGTCTCAATCGTTTCTATGTTATATGTTTGTGTTGAGAATATTGGCTATTAAGCTTAACTGCTGGTCAAAATTATTCGCGATGGTGGTGTACGAACGAATCGGCGGTCTCAAGAAGTGGGTGAGAGAGGGATCTAGTAATGACTTTGGGTTTGAAACGAATATTTTTGTGTTCGTGGATAGCTCACACGGTAGAGCCACGCTCTCACCTGCCAGGCGGAGTTGTCGTACCAATAAGGTCGCAGGTTCGAACCCCACCACCGCCGCGAAAAATTTTTATTCTCTATTGTCTTCTGGCACTTTTCTATTCACTTCATATCTTGTTGTTACCAACATAAGTGCCTGCTCCACTCACTTTTCTGAATTAAAAATTCACCCCATACACCGGAGCATACTCAATGTCTCAATCGTTTCTATGTTATATGTTTGTGTTGAGAATATTGGCTATTAAGCTTAACTGCTGGTCAAAATTATTCGCGATGGTGGTGTACGAACGAATCGGCGGTCTCAAGAAGTGGGTGAGAGAGGGATCTAGTAATGACTTTGGGTTTGAAACGAATATTTTTGTGTTCGTGGATAGCTCACACGGTAGAGCCACGCTCTCACCTGCCAGGCGGAGTTGTCGTACCAATAAGGTCGCAGGTTCGAACCCCACCACCGCCGCGAAAAATTTTATTCTCTATTGTCTTCTGGCACTTTTCTATTCACTTCATATCTTGTTGTTACCAACATAAGTGCCTGCTCCACTCACTTTTCTGAATTAAAAATTCACCCCATACACCGGAGCATACTCAATGTCTCAATCGTTTCTATGTTATATGTTTGTGTTGAGAATATTGGCTATTAAGCTTAACTGCTGGTCAAAATTATTCGCGATGGTGGTGTACGAACGAATCGGCGGTCTCAAGAAGTGGGTGAGAGAGGGATCTAGTAATGACTTTGGGTTTGAAACGAATATTTTTGTGTTCGTGGATAGCTCACACGGTAGAGCCACGCTCTCACCTGCCAGGCGGAGTTGTCGTACCAATAAGGTCGCAGGTTCGAACCCCACCACCGCCGCGAAAAATTTTTATTCTCTATTGTCTTCTGGCACTTTTCTATTCACTTCATATCTTGTTGTTACCAACATAAGTGCCTGCTCCACTCACTTTTCTGAATTAAAAATATACTATCATGGCTACCTTCCCTTGATTAGAGATAACGGATGGTTGTAAGAAATTAACGATTTAATTATTATTAATTTGTTTCAACACGGAGTTGCATTTACTGCATAGTTTTTTTTTTAATCAAGGCGCATTATTAGGCTTTTCTACAACGACAGTAATTAGATTTTTTTTTTCATATTGTCATGATGATATTAGCCAACAGACAGAAATGGAAGTCCTTATTCGCCCAACAATGGCTCTTTGAAGACTGTATATATGATGATATCAACAAAGAATTTTCCCACCCAATTACGAGGTTTTCAAAAGTCTTTTAGCCTGATTTATCATATCATTAGACAGGTATGTGATTATATTATAGTATGTTATGTTAAGATAGGGGCAGCGTGTCTCGCTCAGCGGTATGGTATTTGGGTCTTACTCGAAGGTGCCGAGTTCGACTAACCCGTTGCAATGTGTAGCCTTGAGCAAGTCACCTCGCTCTAGCTCAGTTTGCGGCGCAGCAATGCGGCAGAAGCCTGGGAAATTCCAGTCTTCCATTGGAAAAGGCCATAAAGACACATTTCCCCTTTGAGATGAATGAATGGTTTGGGTTTTTTGTTTGTTTTTAATATTTTATTATAACACTTGAGGTCAGTGTTGGATGGCATAATTGAACAATGACACTTTTGACCTCGAAATTACATCATCAAAGACCCAAAGGCAGTGAAATTAGAATAATCCAGAACCTTCGGGCTTCAAAACCCTGAATTGAGTGAATGCATTATATGCCAAATTCAGTCCCTTGAATGGTGGACAAGAAAGAATTGCAATGACCTCTCAATAAGGGATTGGTATCTTGGTGTTAAGGCTTGTATTTTTTAATGAGTTGTGTGAATTTGTGAGTTTGTCACTCGTAGGATAATCGAGCCCTAAAATAGGGTTTATATGGGTGTTGTCCTCTTAAAAGTATTCACTGTGTTTGTTACAAATAAGGGGGGGGGGGGGGGGGGGGGGGGGGGGGGGGGGTTGTTTTTTTTTTTTTTTTGTTTTTTTGTTGTTTTTTTTTTTTTTTTGTTTAAAATAATGTAAGGGTTCTACGACGCTTGCAACACATTTAGCACCAGTAAAAAGGAAGAAAATTGAATAGGAAAAAGTTCTAGAATTACAATTAAAGCACCCGAGAAAAGGTGAGACAAAGGGGAATTAGTTTGAGTAGGGAACAGATGTAGATTCCAAGAGCCAGTGTACTTAGTTTGAGATCACCTTAAATTTTAAATGTCTCATTCTGGCACAAGCACAGGACCCCACTAAAGATACACACTCAAATGTTTACAAATCATATATATGTAAAACAACAATTATACAGTGCATAACAGAGAGGTGATTTACAAGATAATAAAATATCATCTCCCAAAATTCTAACCATATATTTGATTTGACTGTTTTCTTCCCAGTCAGGGTATCCGGCCAGGGCCAGGACAAAACCAAGTAATCTCAATCCAAGACAAAGACAGAAGGCATGTTGGAAAACAGATATAGGAGGATAGAAGACACACACATGCCTCCCTGCCCACTATGAGAGGTCAGGAACCCCACCCAGACAAAATCTGTGATAACAGTATTCACCTAATAGTAGGAAGCAAAGGTCCACCTGCAATAGAAACAAGTCAAGCTGAAACATACACTAATTTATACCGTCTCAAAACTGTATTATGTCGGGATGAATAGGACTTTGAAATTTGAATTTTGAATTGAACTGATAAGAAATACAAACTTTAAGGGGTTTTGTTGCAGTGGAGGAATTCTTTACCATAAAGAATATAAATTAACCCCAAGTCTTATATATGTCTGTGGCTATAAAATTAAATTTCCAGCAAATAGTATACCGTTTAACGACGATGGTTCACAATAATTAACATGAACACATTACACTGACCCACCAGCGATGACACCAGACAAGATTTGAACCATAAAGATAATAATAATAATAATAATAATAATAATAATAATAATAATAATAATAATAATAATAATAATAATAAATAATGATAATAATGATAATAATAATATAATAATAATAAATAATAATAATAATAATAATAATAATAATAATAATAATAATAATAATAATAATAATAATAATAATAATAATAATAATAATAATAATAATAATAATAATAAGAAGAAGAAGAAGAAGAAGAAGAAGAAGAAGAAGAAGAAAAAGAAGAAGAAGAAGAAGAAGAATAAGGCCCATAACATCATATCTATCTATCTATCTATCTAACTATCTATCTATCTATCTGTCTATCTATCTATCTATTTATCTATCTATCTATCTATCTATCTATCTATCTATCTGTCTATCTATCTATCTATTTATCTATCTATCTATCTATCTATCTATCTATCTATCTATCTATCTATCTATCTATCTATCCATCTATCTATTTGTCTATTTTAAAACATATCAAAAGCGTCTTCCTCTTTTAAAGAAAATAATTAATTAAACAATATTTTTAAAAAAGAAGAATGTATAGAAACAAAAACGAAAAAGAAAAATGAAGAAAAAAAATTAAAAAAAAAAAAAAAAAAAAAAAAAAGAGCGGAAAACAAGGGGAATAAGTCATCCTTATTACAACTCCATTAGATTAATAAACGGGATTACTTCCCTTAGATTAGTTGTGACTCGATCCTAGATCAAAAATCGTAAACTATTATCGATGTCGCAGGATAATAATAATTATTGATCACAGGTGCAGAATGTTGTATTTTTATCAAAACATCCACTCGTACTGTTTCACAACTCTTTCCTCCAGGTTCATTTTTTTTATGTCTCCACAACCGTCTGGCGGATTCTAATGAAAATTGGCGGGGTCGTTGAGATCATCTCTGATATCAAGCAGCATTTTGTTTGTTTGTTTGTTTGTTTGGGTTTTACTCTGTTTCGTGTTTTGTTTGTTTGTTTTGTTTTGTTTTCTTTTTATTCTCTTTCTCTCTCTCTCTCTCTCTCTCTCTCTCTCTCTCTCTCTCTCTCTCTCTCTCTCTCTCTTTTTTTTTTTGTTGTCCCCACTATAGATAGTGTGCGCTTGGCTAAGAAACTCACAACAATGCCATCCGGAAGTATAACGGACCAACACACAAAACTATGTGTAACCATGAACTTTTATAGTCCGGTTAATAGTTTAGAGAGAATTACTCATAAACATGGATGGCAAAAACAATAGCAAAGACCTGAGTGACGTCATCTTCGTTCTATCTATACAATCCCATTTGTGACCAACCGCCTCAACCCGGTATTATGTCAGGCCACATCCGTAACTAAAGCCAATGTAAACGTTGACATTTCCTTTAGATGATGGCTGTACACACAATGACAGTAGATCGTCGCCATCGCTAACTAATAGATGCTTTGCGCTTGGCTAAGAAACTCACAAAATTGCCATCCGAAAACATATCAGACCAACACACAAAACTGTGAGTAACCTTGAACGTTTATAGAATGGTTAAAACAGCTTAGTGAGATCTATTCATAAACATGGATGGCAAAAAAAAAAAAAAAAAAAAAAAAAAAAACAAAAACAAAGACCTGAGTGACGTCAACTTCGTTCTATCTGAAGGCAGACGAAAGGATCTACTAGGACACGCTTGTTCTGATAATCAGTTGTATCAATAGATAGTATGCGCTTGGCGAATAATATCACAATATTGCCCTCCGGAAGGAAGTATAACGGACCAACACACAAAACTATGTGTAACATTGAACGTCTATAGTCTCATTAATATTTTTTTTTGACAATTACTTATAAACGCGGATGGCAAAAAGCAGTAACAAAGACCTGAGTGACGTCAACTTCGTTCTATCTGAAGGCAGACGAAAGGATCTACTAGGACACGCTTGTTCTGATAATCAGTTGTATCAATAGATAGTATGCGCTTGGCGAATAATATCACAATATTGCCCTCCGGAAGGAAGTATAACGGACCACCACACAAAACTATGTGTAACATTGAACGTCTATAGTTTCATTAATATTTTTTTTTGACAATTACTTATACACGCGGATGGCAAAAAGCAATAACAAAGACCTGAGTGACGTCAACTTTATACCATCTATAGACACCTCGTGGGAGGGAACATAACCACGCCCCTCGGAAGTCGTCCGAATGTAACAGTCAGTGCTATATGGATGCTTGTTTTTTTTTTGTTTTTTTTTTTTGGAGGGGTGGAAAACAAAGAGGGGGGGGGGGGTGTCAAGATCATTCCGACATAATACCGTTTTGAGAAGATGGGTCTTATA